>NC_134354.1:301091444-301251524 GCF_048569485.1 Anomaloglossus baeobatrachus
ATAAATGTACACATACAGTTAATAAACATTGCCATAACACTTACCGGTCCCCGCGATCCCTCCTGCACTCTGTCTCCTGCCGCTATTCCATCCGATGATCGCTGAATCCTCCCAGTGACCGGCACTGCCAGCAGAGATGCAGGACCTATCGTGACGTCAAAATAGCCATGTGACCAGTCACGTGGCTATTATCTCATTGGCTACAGACTGGTCACATGACTATGACGCGTCATGTAGGACCTGCGAGTGCATCTCTCCGGTACACGGTGCACATTTGTGTATCGCCGTGTACCGGCGACATGCTCTAGCACACGGTCGACTCCCCGTTCCGTTAGGGACCGGCTGACACAGCCGGTCATTAACGAAGATCACCGTTGCCAGCCGGATACAAATAGGCAACTGGGGGTTGGAGGCAGCCCGTGGCTGCCTGCTGTACCTGGCTAGCATACAAAAATATGGCGAAGCCCACGTCATTTTTTTGGTGGGCAAAAAACTTCTGCATACAGTCCTGGATGGAGTATGCTGAGCCTTGTAGTTCTGCAGCTGCTGTCTGCTCTTCTCCATACAGACAGACAGCAGCTGCAGAACTACAAGGCTCAGCATACTCCATCCAGGACTGTATGCAGAAGTTTTTTGCCCCCTGAAAAAATCATGTGGGCTTCGCCATATTTTTGTATGCTAGCCAGGTACAGCAGGCAGGTACGGCTGCCCCCAACCCCCAGTTGCCTATTTGTACCCGGCTGGGAACCAAAAATAAAGGGAAGCCCTTTTTTTATTATTTCATGAATTTCATGAAATAATTAGAAAACAAATGACGTAGGCTTCGCCCCATTTTTGTGTCCAGCCAGGTACAACTAGGCAGTTGGGGATTGGAATCCGCAGCACAGGTTGGCCTGAGCTTTCTGGGCCCCACTGCTGCGAATTGCCGTCTGCAGCCGCCTCAGAAAATGGCATTTTCATAGAAGTGCCATCTTCTGGCGCTGTATCCAACTCTTCCAGCACCTGCCTGATATACCTGGCTAGCATACAAAAATATGGCGAAGCTTGCGTCCTTTTTTTGTAGTTTTTTGGCAAAAAAAATAAAAAATGCTTCCCTGGATTTTCCATTGCCAGTGAAGGTAACACCAAGCAGTGGGTTAGCAGCCAGTAGCTGCTTGGATTACCCTTAGCTAGCAATACAAAAAATGCAGCGGGAGCCCATATATATATTTTTTAACTATTTATTTAAATAACTAAAAACAAAATGGGCTTCCCTGTATTTTGATTGCTGGACATCACAGTGCTGTAAAAATAAATCTTTAAAAAAATTACGTAGCGCTCTGCGGTATTTTTGATTCTCAGCGCAGATAAAGCAGACAGCTATGGGTTGCCACCCCCATCTGCCTGCCGTTACCTTGGTTGGCAATCAAAATACAGGGAAGCCCATTAATTTTTTCTATTTAAAAAATAGTTAAAAAAAAAAAAATGACGTTGGGTCCCCCCATTTTTGATAGCCAGCTAGGGTAAAGCAGACGGCTGTAGCCTGAAAACCACAGCTGGCAGCTTTACCGTGGTTGGGGATCCAATGTGGAGGTCCCCTCAGGCTCTTTTTTTATAATTATTTTATAAATATTAATAATTACACAATAAAAGTAGGGTCCCCCCGAAATTGGATCACCAGCCAAGGTAAAGCGGACAGCTGTGGTCTGGTATTCTCAGGGTGGGAAGGTCCATAGTTATTGGGCTTTCACAGCCTAAAAATAGCAGGCCGCAGGCACCCCAGACGTGGCGCACCCACTAGATGCGCCAATCCTGGCGCTTCACCCCAGCTCATCCCGTGCCCTGGTGCAGTGGCAAACGGGGTAATAAATCGGGTTGATACTAGCTGTAAAGTCACCTGAGATCAAGCCCAGCAGTTTGTAATGTCATGGCGTCTATTAGATACCCAACATCATAAATTGTCAGTACTAACAAAAAAAAAAAAAATCGACAAAAGAAATTTATTTGAAAAAACAGTCCCCAAAACATTTCCTCTTTCACCAATTTATTGTAAGAAAAAAAATAAAGGGGTCCCACGACGACTCTGGACCGTCTAGAATATGGGGGGCAGACACTCAGGGAACGTATCCCCCATTTTCTAGGAGTGCGGACTCTTCATGTGAGGAGTGTGGGTGCAATGAATCTGCACTCACTCTCCCCAGGTCCACAGCAGCAGAGTCCATGTCGTAATGGTTGCTACCAAAGCTGCAATGCCCTGCTCATGAGGTAAGGGCATGCCTAATCAGGAGAACTACTGTAGAGGAAGCTCTGCTCACTGGTATATAGGTGCTCAGAGGTAATAATAGATAAAATTAGTGAGTAACCTCGGCACTCTAAATCTCCCAGACTAAGTCAGTAAGTCACAACGGATCGTAATGCAAAATCACTCTTTATTGGTCCGTATTAAGAAAACATTTTTTTTCCGAAGCATATATGTTTTTGTCCAAAACAAGTTACAAATGACGTTTCGGCCTGAGCCTTCGTCAGATTGGACTTATCTGCATGTAATCATGAAAAATGACAATAATCAGTATCACATAAGAGTGAGAGAACAATAACATAAACTCGAACAATGTAGAGGTACAATTGGGATGCAGCAAAAAAATTGCAACACAGCAAGAAATGAAACACATGATACAAATGTCATAATACAGTACAAGGACAATACAGTAATGACAAATATGGGGTCAGAGTAGGCTTAGACAGCTCTAGTACGAAAGAGATGTCAATCATAAAGTAACATGTGCAGTAGGTGTAGAGCTACACTATGCATGGCAGTGCTAATGGGTAGACAGACCATAGAAAAAGAATGGAGAAAAAGTGTAGAAAAAGTGGAGAAAAAGTGGAGAAAAAGTGAGAAAAGGTGTAGAAAAAGTGTAGAAAAGGTGTAGAAAAGGTGTAGAAAAAGTGGAGAAGAAGTGGAGAAAAAGTGTTTGTTCATGCCAGATGGGAGATAAATAATTTTTTACCGGCGCTGTCATTTACTGTAACGTGATCATCGGTGTACGGTGTATACCTGTGATCACGTGAGCGGGGACCGGAAAAACCGTCCTGAATAATGATCTCCAGGGTCTCAGCTAGCCCTGAAACCCCGGAGATTTTCTGACGCCGGGGGGCGTTATTCACTTATTTCTGCCTGCTGTTTATAAACGGCAGATCAGAATAAGGCTACATTAACACGACCGATCCATTTTTGCGGTCTGCAAAAAATAGTCCGTTTTTTTTCACGGGTGCATCCGTGTGGCATCCGTTTCCGTTCCGTAGACGGTCCGTATGTCATCTTTTTGTCATCTGTGTGCCTTCCGTTTTTTTTGTGTACTGCAAAAAAACTGAAGGAGGGTAAATGCATAAATTTACCCAGGATCCATAGCTTCATCCTGCATGAGGCGGTCACATGTTCACTCCAGTGCCATTTTCTACGGCTTTTCACAGCGTAGAGCGCTCTGGTGATTTTCTTGTGCTTGTACACTTCATATCAGTCTTTTCTGTCATTATAATGGCAGAAAGACACATAATGTCCCACTCTCCTGCATTTTGTAATTTTGCACCCTTTGGTGCCTTTCATGTGGCACTAAGGGGTGCTTAGCTTTGTATTTAGCCAAAAAAAATGAAAAAAAAAAATGACGTAGGGTTCCCCCTAGTTTTGTAGCCAGCTAGGGTAAAGCATACGGCTGCAGCCTGCAGACCAGAGCTGGCAACCTCACCTTGACTGGTAATCCAAAACTGAGGAGGAGACCCCACGCTGTTATTTTAAATTAAATAAATAATTGAAAAAAACACGTAGGGGTCCCCCCAAAATTGGATCACCAGCCAAGGTAAAGCAGACAGCTGGGGTCTGATATTCTCAGACTAGGGAGGTCCATGGTTATTGGACTCTCCCCAGCCTAAAAATAGCAGGCCGCAGCCGCCCCAGAAGTGGCACATCCATTAGATGCGCCAATCCTGGTGCTTCGCCCCAGCTCATCCCGCGCCCTGGTGCGGTGGCAAACGGGGTGATATATGGGGTTAATACCTGATGTGTAATGTCACCTGGCATCAAGCCCTGGGGTTGGTGAGGTCAGGCGTCTATCAGATACCCGACAGCACCAATCCAGTCAGTAATAAAAAAAAATAGACGACAAACACATTTTTATTTGAAAAAACACTCCCCAAAAGATTCCCTCTTTAACAAATTTATTAGAAAGAAAAACAAATCCAGGTCTGGTGTAATCCAAGGGGTTGCCATGACGATCCACACTGTCCCAGTCAATGAAGAGCAGAATGTTCCCCATTGGCTGGGAGAGCAATGCAGTGACCTGAGCTAACATCAATAGGTCAGCCCAGGTCACTGCAGGGCATGACAAGTGCTGCTGTCAGCGAGGTACATTACCTGCGCTGATCTCCTGCACTGCTGACAGCACCTGTCACTGAGTTCAATGACCGCTGCCTTCACAGCCAAGTATCGCGAGAGGCCCGTGATGTCACCGCTAGTCAGTCTCGGGTCGGAAGCGAGAGAAGGTGATGTGACAAGCGGCGGCCATGGAGGACAGTGACAGCGCTGAGGTCGGGATGGCAGGAGTTCATCACCACAGGTAAGCCGAGCGGGGCCATGTGTGCAGAGTGTGTGTGTGTGTGTATGTGTACGTGTGTACATGCCGCGGGCAGGAGGAGGCGGAGCGAGCTGAGCGGGGAAGTGTGGGCTTCCTGCACGTACCTAGGATAAACTTAGGGTTACTAACCAAAGCGCTTTGCTTGGATACCCGATGTTTATCTTGGTTACCAGCTTGTGGCAGGCTGCCAGTGATGGCTCCTGCACACTGTAGCTCTAAAAAGCCCTGCTTTTTGCTGCTAGAACCATTCTCGAACGTATCTAGAACTATCGAGCTTTAGCAAAAAGCTCGAGTTCTAGCTCGATCTAGAACAGCCCCCAAAATCACTTGAGCCGCGAACTGGAGAACCTCGAACCGCGAACCGCGCTCAACTCTAGTCTGCACCAAACCACACAATAACAATCTTCTCTGATCACTGCATTTTTGCTGGGTTTTTTTTATGCCTTTTTCCCATTATTTCATGAGTTTTTAGCGCAGATGTGAGTGTTTTTATAGTACAGAAAATCTTTGATTCTGCACTTATAATAAAAGTAACTGCAGTGTTTTACATACATTTTAATGCTTCACATAGACATCTCTAGAGAAAAAGCAACAAAACTGCAGAGTTCAGAGACATCTTTAGACGCACAGTGGGCGCAGTTTTTATTAAACCACATCCACTTTGCTTGGACATGTAAACACAGCAGAATTTCTGTGCAAAGAGCAGAAAAAATGCAGCATTTACGCTACATGTGAACACGGACAAAATGTCAATGCAAAGTGAATTGGATTTCATGAAATCTCCACCCAATGAGTGTCTTAAGACGCCGCTGAACGGTGAGATTTTGTGGGTTTTTTCTCTACTGTGGAGCCTGAAAGAAACGCAAGCAAAAAACATGAAGTTGTATTTTAAAAGCAGAATCAAAGCTTTTCTGTAGCATTAAAATGCATTAAAAATCCGAATTCACATCTGCAAAATACATTTAACAAATATCTGGGAAAATGCATGGAAAAAGCAGCAAACACACAGTAATCAGAGAAGGTTGTTATTGCGTTGCGTGCAGCGGACACCTGGAGAAAAAAACTGCAGCATTTACACTACGTGGGAACACGTCCTCAGCGTTACATTTTTTTATGGGTTTAATAGAGAAAACTGATCATTATCATCATGTTTTTACTCTCTTTTCTGATTCATTTAAATAATCTGATTGCATTGTTGTGCGGGTTGTTACAATTACAGGGACACCAAATACAGTGAGGAAAATAATATTTTATACACTGCTGATTTTGCACGTTTTCCCACCTATAAAGAATGGAGAGGTCTGTAATTTGTATCACAGATACACTTCAACTGTGACAGACAGAAGCCTCTCCAAAATACAGAAAATCACATTGTATGATTTTTAAATAATTAATTTGCATTTTATTGCATGAAATAAGTATTTGATACAATAGAAAAACAGAGCTTAATTTTTGGTACAGAATAATTTGTTTGCAATTACAGAGGTCAGACGTTTTCTGTAGTTCTTGACAAAGTTTGCACACACTGCAGCAGGGATTTTGGCCCACTCCTCCATACAGATCTTCTCCAGATCTTTCAGGTTTCTAGGCTGTCACTGGACAATATTGAGCTCCCGCCAAACATTTTCTATTGGGTTCAGGTCTAAAGACTAGCTAGGCCACTCCAGGACCTTGAAATGATTCTTTTGGAGTCATTCCTTAGTTGCCCTGGCTGTGTGTTTCAAGTCATTGTCATGCTGAAAGACCCAGTCATGAATTATCGTCAATGCTCTTATTGAGGGAAGGAAGCTGTTGGTCAAAATCTCGCGATACATGATCCTATCCATCGTCCCTTCAATACGGAGCAGCCATACTGTCATCTTTGCAGAAAGCACCCCAAAAAGTATGATGTTTCCATCCCCATGCTTCACAGTTGGGACGGTGTTCTTGAGGTTGTACTCATCCTTCTTCTTCCTCCAAACACGGTGAGTGGAGTTGATACCAGAAAGTTCAATTTTGAGATCATCTGACCACATGTCTTCTCTGGATCATCCATATGGTCATTGGCAAACTTCAAACGGGCCTGGACATGTGCTGGCGTGAGAAGGAGGACCTTGTGTGCTCTGCAGTATTTTAATCAATGATTGCTTAGTGTGTTACTAACTGTAATCTTTGATACTGTGGTCCCAGCTCTATTCATGCATTGAGCAGGTCCTCCCATGTAGTTTTGGGATAATTCCTGTCCTTTCTCAGAATCATCCATACCCCACAGTGAAGATCTTGCATAGAGCCCCAGACCAAGTAAGATTGAAAGTCAATTTGTGTTTCTACCAATTTTTAATAATTGTGCCAACAGTTGCTGCCTTCTCACCAAGCTCAACAAACCTATTGTCCTGTAGCTCATCCCAGCCTGTGGAAGTCTACAATTTTGTCCCTAATGTCCTTAAACAGCTTTTTGGTCTTGGCCATGGAGGAGAGGTAGGAATCTAATTGAGTGTGTAGACAGGTGTCTTTTATATGGGTAACGCGTTAGAACAGGTGAAAATATCTGGTCTGTGAGAGCCAGAATTCTTGCTGGTTGGTAGGTGATAAAATACTTATTTCATGCAATAAAATGCAAATTAATTATTTAAAAATAGAACTATGTGATTTACTGGATTTTTAGGGGATTTTGTGTGTCACAGTTGAAGTGTACCTGCAATAAAAATTACAGCCCTCGCCATTCTTTGATGGTAAACCTACAAAATTGGCAGTGTATCAAACACTTATTTTCCTCACAGTATGTCCATGTTATATGCTGATTTGTGATGTTTATTATTTTTTTTAAAAGTGCATTAATAATGACATTATTCTATTTTTTTTTTTAGTAATTTTTTTGTTGAGCACTGTCAATATGATTTTGAAAAAACACTTTATGTTTTCTTGTGTTCTTTTGTCAGATACAACGCCCGGGTACTACAGCTAGTATGTGTGTATGTGTGTGTGTATATATATATATATATATATATATATATATATATATATATATATATATATATATATTTTACAGATGAATAGTCTGCTTCTGGGTTCCCTGCCTGCAATAGAGAATAGAGACCAGCAGTACCACATTCTACTTTGCCCCTCAGTATAGGCAGTGGCCCAATGGTAGGGCTGCTGCCTATAGAGAGAAAGTTCCTGAGCTTTTGTCCTGGGGAAAGCAGAGAAGGATACTTAATTAATGAACTTCACTGAGAGGAGGAGCTGCCAGACTGTAATGGGGTCAACAAGTCCGACTGTATCCCTTCTGTAGAAATGGCTTTGAATACTGTTCCAGCAATTGCCCACAAGGGGGCAGCGTCGTACTGTACAACGACAAACACAGAGCTGGGAAATTCCCCACAGGAGCTGGTGTGTGAAAAACCAGAAGAGAAGACGCGGGAAAGGGTTGTTCAGCTCCGGAGCTCAGTGAGGAGAGTCCTGCGTGTGGTCTCCCTGAAGAGAGGGCTCGTTTTGCCGCAAAAGTCAGGAAGAAATCACCCGGTGAAAGCAGTTTCTGTCACTCCCAGTCTGCAGAACTTTGTTTTCCTCAGGGAGTTAACCGGACTACCGAGCACCGCCATCTGAGTGTAATTGCAGGGACTGTTACCTGCCTTCTTCTGCCCGGCGTGCTCCGGGACCAAAAGACTACTTATAATCCGTCACCAGCTGGGGAAGATAAAAGAAAAGAAAAGACCGAGGAGCTTCATCTCTCCAGCGCTGCACCGGGACCCATCACCGCGAGACCCCAGGCCTGCGACGTGGGAGCGACATCTTCTTTCGGGATAGACTGGTACGTGTTTGTAGGGAAAGTTAGGGAAAGTTGCCGCCATTTTTTTGTTGTTGTTTTTTTCTTGCTGCATACCCGGAAGGAGTGAAAGTCCAGGGGCTTCCTATACCCATGTGTGCAGATAGCTCAGTTGATTGTATTATAAACATGTTTCCTAGTAAAGAAATGTTACTACCGGTAAAATCTGAGTATGGGGATTTTGTTGGAATAGAGCATACACACACACCCGCGGCCCTCCCATCGGTCGCTTCATGTGGCGTAGTCGGCAGGATGTGTGACCAACAAAATCATCCCCCGGTAGTAACTTATAACCAGACAGCTCCCCCGCCGTCTATTGTCAATCAGGTGAGGAAGTTTGACGGACGGAACTATCCTGTAACGGAATGGACTGAACAACTTAAGATAGTGGGGGAAATGTATAACACTGACCCTAAGACCTTAGCAGAAATGGCCATGCTAACACTAGAAGGGGAAGCGTGGACGACAGTCAGGCTGGAGACGGTTAGGGGCCAGCGTACGTTGGATGACTTAGTGCGGGTGCTGGAGAACACCTATGGACCGACCACATATGCGGGAACATTGCGCTATATGTTTTTCCGGCGGACGCAACTCGAGTCGGAGGACATCCCTCAATATGCCAATGCCCTTCAAGTGCTACTAGAACAAGCCTGTAGAAAAGAAGAACAGATAGCTAGTACGGGTACCCGTGACCTGGTGTTGAGAGATCAGTTTGTGACCGGATTGAGAGACCCGTACCTTAACCGCTCATTGCAAGATCTACTCCGGATAAATCCGGCCTTTACGTTCGCTGAGGTCAAACAAGAAGCTATAGAACGTTCAAGGGGGCCTGTCGTGGAGACACAGACATATACCGCGGCTTGCAGGTCCATATCTGATATCGGGACGCCGAACAGCAACACGGAGGAACTGAAACAGATGGTGGCAGAGTTGCAGAAACAGGTGTTACAGCTCACCTTAGATCAACAGGCGGGCCGGCAAGCGAGACAACAACCCAGCCGGCCGATGGGAAGATGCTGGACATGCGGCGATCCCCGCCATAGAGCCAACCGTTGCCCTCAGAACTTTCAAGCTCCTCCACAGTCCGATCTACCAGAACCAGCAAGTCAGGTCCCACAACAGAGGCCGCCTTTAAACTAGACACCCCTGTCAAAGAGGCTCACTCGACAGGGGATGCCAAAGAGAGGGGTGTAGGAAAACAGAGCCAGCCTGACTCCCCTACCACAGTACCCGGAGGGGATGACACTACCAACACGACTGACGACGCGGACGTTTCCCGGCACAGTGATCACTTTGACTCTGAGATCAGTGACCTCCCTACACAACCCAGTTCTTTCCCCGGGGTGCTGACTGGAGTGGGGCGTAGAGACAGTGACAGGGAGGGGAACAACCGACCCTTGAGGCGCACTGACCGCACCACTGCTGGGATCCCGCCCGGGCGGTCTTACAGGGACCAGTACGTATGGCCCACTTCTCAACCAACCCCTGTAACGTCTGCAGTCATCGCTGCCTGGGAACCGACGGTAGTTGACAGGGACTGCCAACCTTTAAGTGGGGGGGTATGTAATGGGGTCAACAAGTCCGACTGTATCCCTTCTGTAGAAATGGCTTTGAATACTGTTCCAGCAATTGCCCACAAGGGGGCAGCGTCGTACTGTACAACGACAAACACAGAGCTGGGAAATTCCCCACAGGAGCTGGTGTGTGAAAAACCAGAAGAGAAGACGCGGGAAAGGGTTGTTCAGCTCCGGAGCTCAGTGAGGAGAGTCCTGCGTGTGGTCTCCCTGAAGAGAGGGCTCGTTTTGCCGCAAAAGTCAGGAAGAAATCACCCGGTGAAAGCAGTTTCTGTCACTCCCAGTCTGCAGAACTTTGTTTTCCTCAGGGAGTTAACCGGACTACCGAGCACCGCCATCTGAGTGTAATTGCAGGGACTGTGACCTGCCTTCTTCTGCCCGGCGTGCTCCGGGACCAAAAGACTACTTATAATCCGTCACCAGCTGGGGAAGATAAAAGAAAAGAAAAGACCGAGGAGCTTCATCTCTCCAGCGCTGCACCGGGACCCATCACCGCGAGACCCCAGGCCTGCGACGTGGGAGCGACATCTTCTTTCGGGATAGACTGGTACGTGTTTGTAGGGAAAGTTAGGGAAAGTTGCCGCCATTTTTTTGTTGTTGTTTTTTTCTTGCTGCATACCCGGAAGGAGTGAAAGTCCAGGGGCTTCCTATACCCATGTGTGCAGATAGCTCAGTTGATTGTATTATAAACATGTTTCCTAGTAAAGAAATGTTACTACCGGTAAAATCTGAGTATGGGGATTTTGTTGGAATAGAGCATACACACACACCCGCGGCCCTCCCATCGGTCGCTTCATGTGGCGTAGTCGGCAGGATGTGTGACCAACAAAATCATCCCCCGGTAGTAACTTATAACCAGACAGCTCCCCCGCCGTCTATTGTCAATCAGGTGAGGAAGTTTGACGGACGGAACTATCCTGTAACGGAATGGACTGAACAACTTAAGATAGTGGGGGAAATGTATAACACTGACCCTAAGACCTTAGCAGAAATGGCCATGCTAACACTAGAAGGGGAAGCGTGGACGACAGTCAGGCTGGAGACGGTTAGGGGCCAGCGTACGTTGGATGACTTAGTGCGGGTGCTGGAGAACACCTATGGACCGACCACATATGCGGGAACATTGCGCTATATGTTTTTCCGGCGGACGCAACTCGAGTCGGAGGACATCCCTCAATATGCCAATGCCCTTCAAGTGCTACTAGAACAAGCCTGTAGAAAAGAAGAACAGATAGCTAGTACGGGTACCCGTGACCTGGTGTTGAGAGATCAGTTTGTGACCGGATTGAGAGACCCGTACCTTAACCGCTCATTGCAAGATCTACTCCGGATAAATCCGGCCTTTACGTTCGCTGAGGTCAAACAAGAAGCTATAGAACGTTCAAGGGGGCCTGTCGTGGAGACACAGACATATACCGCGGCTTGCAGGTCCATATCTGATATCGGGACGCCGAACAGCAACACGGAGGAACTGAAACAGATGGTGGCAGAGTTGCAGAAACAGGTGTTACAGCTCACCTTAGATCAACAGGCGGACCGGCAAGCGAGACAACAACCCAGCCGGCCGATGGGAAGATGCTGGACATGCGGCGATCCCCGCCATAGAGCCAACCGTTGCCCTCAGAACTTTCAAGCTCCTCCACAGTCCGATCTACCAGAACCAGCAAGTCAGGTCCCACAACAGAGGCCGCCTTTAAACTAGACACCCCTGTCAAAGAGGCTCACTCGACAGGGGATGCCAAAGAGAGGGGTGTAGGAAAACAGAGCCAGCCTGACTCCCCTACCACAGTACCCGGAGGGGATGACACTACCAACACGACTGACGACGCGGACGTTTCCCGGCACAGTGATCACTTTGACTCTGAGATCAGTGACCTCCCTACACAACCCAGTTCTTTCCCCGGGGTGCTGACTGGAGTGGGGCGTAGAGACAGTGACAGGGAGGGGAACAACCGACCCTTGAGGCGCACTGACCGCACCACTGCTGGGATCCCGCCCGGGCGGTCTTACAGGGACCAGTACGTATGGCCCACTTCTCAACCAACCCCTGTAACGTCTGCAGTCATCGCTGCCTGGGAACCGACGGTAGTTGACAGGGACTGCCAACCTTTAAGTGGGGGGGTATGTAATGGGGTCAACAAGTCCGACTGTATTCCTTCTGTAGAAATGGCTTTGAATACTGTTCCAGCAATTGCCCACAAGGGGGCAGCGTCGTACTGTACAACGACAAACACAGAGCTGGGAAATTCCCCACAGGAGCTGGTGTGTGAAAAACCAGAAGAGAAGACGCGGGAAAGGGTTGTTCAGCTCCGGAGCTCAGTGAGGAGAGTCCTGCGTGTGGTCTCCCTGAAGAGAGGGCTCGTTTTGCCGCAAAAGTCAGGAAGAAATCACCCGGTGAAAGCAGTTTCTGTCACTCCCAGTCTGCAGAACTTTGTTTTCCTCAGGGAGTTAACCGGACTACCGAGCACCGCCATCTGAGTGTAATTGCAGGGACTGTGACCTGCCTTCTTCTGCCCGGCGTGCTCCGGGACCAAAAGACTACTTATAATCCGTCACCAGCTGGGGAAGATAAAAGAAAAGAAAAGACCGAGGAGCTTCATCTCTCCAGCGCTGCACCGGGACCCATCACCGCGAGACCCCAGGCCTGCGACGTGGGAGCGACATCTTCTTTCGGGATAGACTGGTACGTGTTTGTAGGGAAAGTTAGGGAAAGTTGCCGCCATTTTTTTGTTGTTGTTTTTTTCTTGCTGCATACCCGGAAGGAGTGAAAGTCCAGGGGCTTCCTATACCCATGTGTGCAGATAGCTCAGTTGATTGTATTATAAACATGTTTCCTAGTAAAGAAATGTTACTACCGGTAAAATCTGAGTATGGGGATTTTGTTGGAATAGAGCATACACACACACCCGCGGCCCTCCCATCGGTCGCTTCAAGACAGTCCTGCTGAATCTGGGATATGTGTGCGCTATGAAATATTGGTTTTATTGATAATACAATTCACAGTCTGATAAGTGACACATCCCTGGAATAAGTTACATCCTCTGTATTATACTACTCTCAGATAGCAAATAACAGCTGAAAGATTCCCTTTAAGTTCAATAGAATAGCCAAAATCTGTAACAATACCCCAACTGTTGTAGATTTGCTGCAACCCCCCCCTTCCCCGTAATAAACCTCTTTCAACAAATGATTGGCTCCTTCCCTCATGAGAACGTAAATCTACAATATGTGTAACAAATGTATTAGTATGCTCTGTTTGTTTAACATGGCGATAGTTGGTCAACATAAACAAGCAGGACCTCTATAGCCAATTAAGGAAAAGGTAATCAGCTCTTAAAAGTACATTTTACACTCAAGGATTATACCCTATATCTCAAAATAGTTTGAAATAAAAACATTGTCTTTAATACCTGCATATTACAAGCATCGCTGTGCGAGAAAAAATGAAGGAAACTCCCGTGAGTCTTCTCAGTCAACATGCAGAGACCAAGTATTATAAGGAAACTTGACATAATCACATGGGAGCCCATAGCTGTAATGGAAAAGCATAAATAACTTAAAATATTGTATACATCAATACAGGATTAAGAGAGCTACAAAATGAAAACAACATGTTCTATAGAATTATATGGGATGAAGAATTGCAAATTCATTTTTGCATTGTATTTGTGCTGCATTTTGTATTAATAGGAAAAATACCTAAAAAATCTGCTTGAGTGAAGTTGGTATAGTAAAATAAGAATCTTAAATTTCCTTTAATTTCTTATAAGCATTTATGAATTCAAACTGACATCTTGCAATAGTAGAAAATAACATTTCTTCTCAGTGGTTTTATCAACAGAATTGATGTTACAGCCTTATTAAAGGTAATGACAATTGTTGTTTATCCTTAGGATAGGTCATCAATATGTGATTGGCTGGGATCCGACACCTGGAGCTGGTCACGGCAGCAGCAGGCATCCAGAAATCCTCCATTTTCTGATAGTGGCCGTGGCCATGTACTGCACATCCACCTCCTATTGATTTGAATGGGAGGTGAATGTGAAGTACCTGGCCACAGCCTCTATCAGAAGACGGAGAAGCTCCACTGAGCATTTGTGCCACCTGCTTTCGCCATGGGCACCAAGAACAGTTGATTGGCAGGGATGCTGGGAGATGGCTCCCGGCTGATCAGACATTGAAGACCTAATCGAAGGATAGGCCATCAATGTTAAAGTAACAGACAACTTCTTAAAGCAGAAGTTTCCATATTAGGGTTTGTTCCCATGTAGCATTCCATGGAAAAAAACCACAGTATTTTATAGTACTAACAAATTGAATGAGATTTCTAAAATCTCATGCACATTCTGCTTATTCTTTCCTTGCCATTCAAATACTCATTCAAATGACTGAACCCCCCCACTAATAAAACACACAAAGAGTGCACACTGATGCTTGAGAGAATTGAACAGACCAGCCCCCAAAGCAACCATCACTAGTAATGCTTCATTTCAGGATGGACAAAACGGATACAGTAGTGACCATTGACATTCATTGCCCTCTCATCAGGTCCTTGTTTGAGTATCCCAGCACAAACTCACTGGCCGGCTCTACGGCGAAGTAACGAGCAGGAATGAAAGTGCACTCTCAGTGTAAGAAGAATACCTGGCATGCATGAAAAGGAGAGACCAGCCCCATCCGTTCAAGTGATACCTCCAGAGCATACATCAGAGCTGACAACAAATGCATGCTCAGCAGAGCAGAGACTAGCCTAGGAATTGAAACACAGAGGGAGTAGAGACTTTCACAGTAAACATAGCCCCTGTCACCTGTTGACAACTCATTTTACTATCACAGCATGCACTGGGATTCTCAAACAAAGCATCATCAGACAGGAAGTAGTAAAAAAAATAAAATAAAAAAATTACTAGATAAATAGGAAATTTTTAATTAATTATATTAGAAATGAGATTAAATTATGACATTAAATATACAGAGAGATAGAATTAAAATACATTTTAGTTTCTGATTACCCCTTTAAGTCAGTTAAGCAGATATAGTGTGGCGCCCCAGGATCTGGTTGCCACAACAGCATTGCCCCTCCAAAGGGTTAATGCTGAGCCTGGAGGTAATTGGGGAAGTCTATTAACCAGTAGGTACCAACATCCAACACTGTTCCTCTCTCAGGCCAGCAGAGGGAGCTCTAAACCTGGAGTTCCAGGGAGCACTTCCTTAAACCTGACTTGGGGAAGGAGTTAGGCAGTCTGTTAGTGAAGTTCAAAGAGAGAGGAGCTAAGCAGTGAGTAGTGCGGTCTTGTGAGCTGGGGTTTGGAGCTAGGCTAGCTCAACACAGAGAAACAGGAGCCGTAGCGAGGCAAAGAAAAGATCCTAGAGAACTGTCACAACCTGTTCGCCTCAGAGGAACATACTGAAAATTAGACATCGGAGTCTGTGGTTGCCAGGGTGTAAAACCCTTACCTGGTAGCCGAATCCGAAGGGCAGGAGGTCTGTAGGTCTCCTGGCCCCCAGAACAATCCGAAAGTACAGCTGCATCACCAGGGCCCGGTGTGGACCCCAGCAGGGAAGTATCAGAGAGGGCCTGCGCAGCCTATCCTAGGAGAAAGGGACGAACCACCGGTCCCAGCAGCAAGAGGGCCACTGCTAAACCCAAAGTGCGGGGTCCTGTGGAAGCAAAGGAAGAACAGAGAGTAGGCCTCAATACTCAACTGGCCAAGGGGATCACCCCAGTTACTTCCAGGCCGGCCGGATCCCCTTCACCACCTGTGATGGTCTCCCAGGACTGAATTGTTGCACAGTAAAAAGAAAAGAAGGTAAAGAGACTGTTGTTTGTGTCGGTTCTTTTCACTGTCCTGATTAGCCCTGCACCCTTCCCAAGCACCAACGGTTGCCCCAGGGTATCGCTCCACCTGTGGGGAGCAGAACCATCCCAGCTGATAGTCCATCAACCCCGGAGGTCCCATCCAGCAGCGGCGGCTCCCTAGCCGCATTCCACAGGTGGCGTCACGAATAACCTACAAACTCTATTATTGATTACCATCCCCACCACTGCCATATTAGTTGACCCCGCCAGGGTCACGGAGTCGGGCCCCGCCACCACTGACTACCTCCCGGACTAGGCCGGCCCGGCACCGGGTGTCCCAAAGCCCTGGGGTGGGCGAGTCAATAGTATTTAGCAAATGCTCTTACAATCATTTCTTTCTAAAATGTTCAGCGCAAACATTAAAATATATGTAAAAACAGTAACTTCGCTGATGAATACACATGTGAATTGCAGATCTTTCAGGTTATGTGAGCAGCATGTGAACGTGGCATGCTTGTTTTCTTATGTGTAGTCTTACAATGTTCTACTGGAAAAAACAATATTAGTCTGGAGGGATAATGAAAAAAAGAAGACAAATGCAAAACAAAAGAGCATTAGCATAAAGTCATTACTCATACGTCTTCTAAGGAATGATGCCCTGTGTACAGTAGATTTCGCTCTACACAAGTGACAAGCAAAGATTAAAGTAAAGACTTGAAAATGTAACAAAATATTTTACTCACCTATCTGTATCTTCGCTTGTTTTAAATCACGAGCTGGAAATCCTCACACCATATCTCAGTATGGGGTGTCATTGCTATCTTTTATATGCCACGGTTGGAGGCGTAGCACTGACATCAAATACAGATTTCTTTGGCCCCTAGAAACAATCATTTTTATTGCTCTTCTGATGTCAAACTGTTGTGCAAAAAGATTTTGTGCTGCCCTAGTACTGCACTTACTATAGCTCAATGTCAGTGTTTCCATCCAGAGATAGAACACATTATTGAGAACAATTCCTACATTGTAGTGCTATATTATCATTGCTGGAGCTATATTAATATAGTTACACAGATATCCTGGTAATATTATTTGGGGGCCTGTCGCTTTATGATTTATTATACCTTTGTTGCTTATTTTCATGATTGTAGCTTGGATTTGTTAGATTTCATTGCATATTTACACCTATTTTTTATTAACATTTTCTGAATACCATTGACTTTTCTAGTAGTTTGTAAAGCATTAAAATCTACCTATGGTTCTATTTTTTCGAAGAGCCTGGCAGCATAACTGACTTGAAGCATTTTGCTTACTTATTTTCTGATAAGACCATGGTGCTGGGCTTTGCTAGAAAAGTTTAATGTCCCATTATGTGACTGCTACTGACCTTTTTAGAAGCTGCCCACACATTGGATTCCTATTGGTGGCAACAGGAATCTCTGATTATTACAAGTGCACAGTTTGGACCAGAAATATTTGAAACATATTCCAGATACAGTTATAAATTCAATACGCGCTTAAAGAGCAGAATTTCAGCTTTAATTTGAGGTTATTCACATTCTAATTGGAGTAGCCGTTTATGAATTCTAGCTCTTTAAACTTTAGCTGTCACATTTTCTTGGAACCAAAGGTAATTGGATAATTATCTCAAAATATCTTCCAGGTACTGCATGGGATATTCACTCATTAATCAATAAAGAGTAAAACAGGTAAAAGGTCTGGAGCTGATTCCAGGTGTGGCATATGAATATGGAAACTGTTGCTGTGGACGCAGAACATGCCGACAAAGTAGCTCTCAATAAAAGAAAAACAGACCATCATGGGGTGGAGCAATGTAACATGAAAAGCGGCCATATTTAGACTGAGCTCCCGACATCCTGACCTCATCCTGTGGTAATTCTGCAGGTATGCAACCTCTCCTGTTCTCGGCGGTTGTCTCCTGCGAGTGGGGGTTCCCCTGGGCTTCAGTGGAGCAGAGCAGAATGCTCTGGACTACCAGGACTCCCATGCAATCCAGCAGGGAAGCAGTTCCTCCTCAGCATGGGCCATCTTGGTGTGCGATGCAACGGGGCCTCCAGCCACAACAGAGAGCTCCCTCCTTCCTCCCCAGGGTTGTGGTATAAAAATGGGGGACCCAGCGCCACTGCACCAGGCACCAGAGGGTGAGTGCCCTGAAAGATGGGCTCTGCATCTTCCCCTTCTCCATTAGTGCCCACCCTGTCAGCCATCTTCTCCTGTCTTCTCTACCCCACTGCTCTTCCTGTGTGTGGAGTCCAGCTCTACAGTCAAAACCTGGTACGTGGACCCTGGATATATCGTGAAGGCCACTGGCAGCGGAACAGCATTACTTCTGGGGGACACAGTTTGTTGCTCTGCAGCACCTAGCAGAGTATTTCACCCTCTCCCTGATGGATTATAAAGGGAGGGGGGAGGCATTTACCTCCCCAGATCATGCTCTGCTGAAATACAGCACTTCGTATAACCTAGGCCTTGATTTGCACACTTTACCCTTCAATCGGAGCCCTGATCCCTCTGTCGACTAATATGACCAGGAGACTACCATGCTCTTAAAGGGACACTGTCACATTTGAACATCAGCTGCTTCCATTATATGCTATGTGTCCCGCAAAGAATGCCAGCGCAGCTGATAAATTGAAAGTGTTTACCAGGGGGGAACCACCGGACTCCCCACCAGCCTAGAGAGGCAATCCCACCACTCTGGTTAGAGGCATGGATGGTCGCAGATCTCACCCTCCTGATAGTGAGAAGCAGGGGGAGACCTGACCCTCAAACAGGTCTCTGAGCAACTACTTCAGGCCATATCTCTATGCAAGTCATCACTATCAGGGAAAATAGAGGAGGTGCATTCTGGGGTGGGACTGCTTCGACAAGACCTACAGGACTTGAGGGGCCGAATCACAGGTGACATGACCAGGATATCCCACCTTGAGGATACTGTAATTCCTATGTCCTTTAACTAACCAAAGTGGCAGGGTCGATGAATACCTGGCAACAGAAAGTGGACGACCTAGAGAACAGGGTGCTCAGGAACAACACCTGTGTTATAGGTATTCCTAAGCACTTGGAAGGTCAGCAGCCTATGCTGTTCCTGGAGTAGTGGCTCAAAAACAATTTTGGCAATGGCTTTTCCGCAACCTTTGTAGTGGAGAGGGCCCACAGACTTCCTACACCACCTCTTCCTCCTGGAGCACCCCCAAGACCCTTCCTGGCATGGCTTCTTAACCCTAGAACGCATTCCTGGGGCCTTGCAGGCCTGCTAGGTTACTTGTTTTCTATGGTTGATTTCTGTGGTTGCTCGTTCTAGGGTTAATTGCAAGGACAGGGATACAGATTTGCATCTAGCCAGGCAGAAGGGACTGCTCAAGTATGATAATGCTATGCTTTCCATCTTTTTGGTTTTCTCAATGGATCTTCAGAAGCATAGAGCGCGGTTTCTGGTAGTCAAAAAGCCACTTACAGAGCATAACATCATCTACTTGATGGTCTAAACGGCTCGTCTCTGTATTATCTATGTGCCGCCCCGGCGCGGACCGGGGTGCTCGCATCTGGGGTGGTCGTGGCTCGAGGGGTCCAGACCCGGGCTCGGCAAACACTTCATTCCTTGAAAGGGGATTATTTACAGGGGAGAAGTTTTTGACGCCACCTGCAGGTTGCGGTAATGGGGGTACCGCCGCTGCTGGAAGGAGTACCGGGGCGGATGGTGTGGAGCAGCAAGGTGTCAGTCCCTCCGCAGGTAGGGAAGGCTCCGGCCTTTGGGGTTTGGTGATTATTTGGGAGCACAGGGTGCAGGGGACCAGAGTACTCACTGCGGGTCGTCGTGGTGCTTGATGAGGATTATAAAGTAGAGACAACGCTGGCAGCTGGACACGACAAAATCTCCAAAGCGTAAGTGGAGAGCTCTGGCCATTTTTCAAGATTTGAAGCCCAAAATGAGCAAGGCTCCATTTGCAAAGTCATGGCATCGATGTTCATTTGGAGATACTCCTGTATCATCCTCTCCAGCCGTTGACTATGTGTCAGACTTGTTGTCTCTGGTGGCCTTGCAAAGGATGGTCTAAAATAATTATGAAAAGATTCAATAAAATTGCTGTTGCCAGCACCAGATACGGTGCTACTGGTACAGGTAGACTGTTGAAGATGACGAGACCGTCCCATGTTTGTCAAGTTACAACTGGGAGATTGTTACGGGGGGCTGTCTGATAATAACTTAAAGGAGTATCAGACAGTCAGGGTCCACCGTGCAAAGACTTTGCTGCAGACTATGGCAGAGTGCAATACCTCTGTTAACTCACAGAAGGATATAATAAGTAAGTAAAGCAATTCCTCCCTTACTTGGAGGGTGTGTGGAATGATCTCTGTTAATAATCACAGAGACAAAGGCAATGTGTGCAAAATGGCACCTACCTAGGTCCGCTCTTCTAGTGGTGCAAAAGAGACGAACAGCAGCGTAAGCCGCACAAAGCTCCTACCTGCGTTCGCTCCACTAGTGTGCGAGGACACGAACCACTAGATATGGCACCTGCCTAGGTCCGCTCTTCTAGTGGTGCAAAAGAGACGAACAGCAGCGTAAGCCGCACAAAGCTCCTACCTCTGTTCGCTCCCCTAGTGTGCGAGGATACGAACAACTGCCAGACGCAGTATAAGGAACGTTACCCTAGCGGCAACGTCCACCTACGAGTTAAATCACAAGGCCCAGCCAGACCATGTGCCTCAGGCACCTGCCTATGTCCGCTCCCCTAAGAGGTAAGGATACGGACAGCAGCCGAAGCTGTAAGGTATAAGAACGCTACCCTGTCGGTAGCGCTCACCTAGCATAGACAGAGAAATGCCTAGAGGAACGCGCACAGAGCGTCTACTCTTATGCATGAACCAAGAGGACTGAGCGCCATGCGGCGTGTGTCAGGGTCTTATATAGACTCTGTTCCTCATCCAAGATGGAGGACACCAGAGCCAATCCGCTGCCAGAATGACAGGAGTGACGTCATGCTCGCCTATCACCGAGCAAGGCGTCACAAGCACATGACCAGCGACCAATCGGCATAGAAGGTGTCAGAGACATGTGACCTCGTGTCAGCGATGATGTCACCCGCACATGTGCAATGGCTCCAAGATAGGACTTAGTCTCCGGCGCTCGCACATGTGCAGTAGCAAGAAATCTGGACTTAGTCTCCGGCGCTCGCACATGTGCAGTAGCAAGAAATCTGGACTTAGTCTCCAGCGCTCGCACATGTGCAGTAGCAAGAAATCTGGACTTAGTCTCCAGCGCTCGCACATGTGCAGTAGCAAGAAATCTGGACATAGTCTCCAGTGCTCGCAGCAACCGTAACAGTACCTCCCCCTCAAGGACCCCCCTCCCGGCGACGCAGGTAATCGGCAACTAAGTCGGGAGCATGGACAGCCTCCTCAGGCTCCCAAGAGCGATGTTCCGGGCCATAGCCCTCCCAATCTATCAAGAAGAACCTGCGCCCTCTAACCATCTTAGAACCAACTATGGCTCGTACCTCATAGCTAGAGCGAGAGGAATCAGAGGCAGGAGAGTGCACTTCACGAGCGTGAGGTAAAATAGCCGGCTTTAGCAGTGAGACATGGAATTTGTCATGAATCCTAAGATAGACAGGTAACTTCAATTGGTAGACTACAGGATTTACCTGTCGAAGAACCTCATAAGGACCCAGGAAGCGAGGAGCAAATTTGACAGAGCTCACTCTATGTCTCACGTGTTTTGCAGAGAGCCACACAAAGTCCCCTGGAGAAAAGAAAGGAGCCGGGCGACGAAACTGATCGGACACCGTCTTCATACGGTCCTTAGCTGCTTGGATCGACTCTTGAGTCCGATCCCAAACCTCTCTGGCATTAGTTGCCCAGTCGGCCACAAGAGGAGGAGGTGCCGCAGCGGGAAACGGTACCGGTACCCTAGGGTGTTGCCCATTATTGAGTACGAACGGTGTCATCATAGTATCATAGTATCATAGTTTTTAAGGTTGAAGGGAGACTCTAAGTCCATCTAGTTCAACCCGTAGCCTAACATGTTGATCCAGAGGAAGGCAAAAAAAAAAAAAAACCCCAATGTGGCAAACAAGTTCCAATGGGGAAAAATTTCCTTCCTGACTCCACATCCGGCAATCAGACTAGTTCCCTGGATCAATACCCTGTCATAAAATCTAATATACATAACTGGTAATATTAAATTTTTCAAGAAAGGCATCCAGGCTCTGCTTAAATGTTAGTAGTGAATCACTCATTACAACATCATGCGGCAGAGAGTTCCATAGTCTCACTGCTCGTACAGTAAAGAATCCTCGTCTGTGGTTATGATTAAACCTTCTGTCCTCAAGACGTAGCGGATGCCCCCGTGTTCCAGTCGCAGGCCTAGGTGTAAAAAGATCTTTGGAAAGGTCTCTGTACTGTCCCCTCATATATTTATACATTGTGATTAGATCCCCCCTAAGCCTTCGTTTTTCCAAACTAAATAACCCCAAGTTTAATAACCTGTCTTGGTATTGCAGCCCACCCATTCCTCTAATAATCTTGGTCGCTCTTCTCTGCACCCTCTCCAGTTCAGCTATGTCCTTCTTATATATCGGTGACCAGAATTGTACACAGTATTCTAAGTGTGGTCGCACTAGTGACTTGTACAGAGGTAGAACTATATTTTTTTCATGAACACTTATACCTCTTTTAATACATCCCATTATTTTATTAGCCCTGGCAGCAGCTGCCCGACACTGTCCACTAAAGTGAAGTTTACCATCCACCCATACACCCAAGTCTTTTTCTGTGTCTGTTTTACCCAGTGTTCTACAATTAAGTACATAATCATAAATGTTATTTCCTCTACCCAAGTGCATGACCTTACATTTATCTACATTAAACTTCAATTGCCACTTCTCAGCCCAATCCTCCAATTTACATAAATCTCCCTGTAATATAAAATTATCCTCCTCTGTATTGATTACCCTGCAGAGTTTAGTATCATCTGCAAATATTGAAATTCTACTCCGCATGCCCCCAACAAGGTCATTTATAAATATGTTGAAAAGAAGCGGGCCCAATACTGACCCCTGTGGTACCCCACTATGAACTGAGACCCAGTCCGAGTACGTACCATTAATAACCACCCTTTGTTTCCTATCACTGAGCCAGTTTTTAACCCAGTTACACATATTTTCCCCTATCTCCATTATTCTCATTTTATGTACCAACCTTTTGTGTGGCACCGTATCAAAAGCTTTTGAAAAGTCCATATACACAACATCCACTGCATTTCCCTGGTCCAGACTTGAACTTACCTCTTCATAGAAGCTGATCAAATTAGTTTGACAGGATCGATCCCTCATAAACCCATGTTGATACTCTGTCATAAGGGTATTTTTCTTGAGATACTCCAGTATAGCATCTCTCAAGAAACCCTCAAGGATTTTACCAACCGTAGAGGTTAAACTTACCGGCCTATAATTTCCCGGCTCAGTTTTTGTCCCCTTTTTGAATATTGGCACCACATTTGCTATGCGCCAGTCCTGCGGTACCGACCCTGTTATTAAGGAATCTGAGAAGATTAAAAATAATGGTCTATCTATCACAGAACTCAATTCCTGTAGTACTCTGGGGTGTATGCCATCCGGGCCCGGAGATTTGTCAACCTTAGTGATTTCGAGGCGGCGGCGTACTTCCTGCTGGGTTAAGCAGGTAATATTCAAGGGTGAATTTATGGTATCACTGGTCATGTCATCTGCCATGGCATTTTCTTGTATAAAAACCGTAGAAAAAAAGTCATTCAGCAGGTTGGCTTTACCCTCATCCCCTTCCACCATTTCACCAAGACTATTTTTAAGGGGGCCAACACTATCGCTGTTCAGTTTTTTACTGTTTATGTAGTTAAAGAATATTTTAGGATTATTTTTACTTTCTCTCGCAATGAGTCTCTCTGTCTCAAACTTAGCTAACTTAATTTGCTTTTTACATATTTTATTTAATTTTCTATAATTATATAATGCCTCATCACTACCTACCCTCTTTAATTCTTTTAAGGCTTTCTGTTTTTCTTTTATTGCTTCCCTTACAGCTCTATTTAGCCACAGGGGTTTCCTCCTATTTCTAGCATGTTTGTTCCCATAGGGTATATTTTCTGCACAAGCCCTATTCAGGATGCTCATAAAAGTCTCCCATTTGCTTTGTGTACTTTTATTACTTAGTACATCATCCCAGTTTATTGCACTAAGATCATCTCTCAACCGTTTAAAATTTGCTTTCCTGAAGTTTAGTGTCCTTGTAGCCCCTCTACTAGACATCTTACTAAAGAATACATGAAAACTTATTATTTTGTGATCACTATTCCCCAAGTAACCCCCAACTTGTATATTTGATATGCGGTCTGGCCTATTGGTTAGTACAAGGTCTAGTAGTGCTCCCCCTCTTGTGGGGTCCTGTACCATTTGTGAAAGGTAATTATCTTTCATTGTTATCAAAAATCTATTTCCTTTGCTGGAACTGCAAGTTTCTGTTCCCCAATTTATATCAGGATAGTTAAAGTCCCCCATAATAATTACCTCTCCGAGACTCGCTGCTTTATCAATTTGCTTTATGAGGAGATTCTCTACCTCTTCCATAATATTCGGCGTCTTATAACACACCCCTATCAGTATTTTATTATTCATTCTCCCCCCCCTTATCTCCACCCATAGGGACTCTACATTCTCAGTACCCTCACATATGTTGTCACGCAGGATGGGTTTTAAGGATGATTTTACATATAGACACACACCTCCCCCTCGCTTATTTGTACGGTCATTCCTGAATAGGCTATAACCCTGTAAATTAACAGCCCAGTCATAGCTCTCATCCAGCCATGTCTCTGATATCCCCACTATATCATAATTTTCTTCCAACAATATTAATTCTAATTCCTCCACCTTATTTGTGAGGCTTCGGGCATTAGTGTACATGCACGTTACGTATGACTCTGTACCTGTATTCCTGCTTACTGTATTAACTGTTCTAACCCTTCCCCCCGTACCACCCCCAATTTCATTACTTGTGCCCTGGTCACTATCTGCACTACATTCCCCTTCTATAAAGTGAATACCCTCGCCCCCCATTCCTAGTTTAAACACTCCTCCAACCTTCTAGCCATTTTCTGCCCCAGCAGAGCTGCACCTTCCCCATTAAGATGCAGCCCATCCCTAGCATAGAATCTGTAGCCAACTGAAAAGTCGGCCCAATTCTCCAGGAACCCAAAACCCTCTTTCCTACACCAATTCCTGAGCCACCTGTTAACCTCCCTGATCTCTCTTTGCCTCTCTGGTGTGGCTCGTGGCACAGGTAGTATTTCCGAAAATACCACCTTTGAGGTCCATGCTTTAAGCTTACAACCTAATTCCCTGAAATCATCTTTAAGGACCTTCCACCTACCTCTAACTTTGTCATTTGTGCCAATGTGTACAATGACCGCTGGGTCCTCCCCAGCCCCTCCCAGTAATCTGTCAACCCGATCAGCGATGTGCCGAACTCGAGCGCCAGGAAGACAACACACTGTTCGGCGATCCCTGTCTTTGTGACAGATTGCCCTATCTGTCCCCCTAATAATTGAGTCCCCCACTACCAGTACCTGTCTTGCCTGCCCTGCACTCCTATTCCCCCCCTTACTGGAGTAGACACTCCACTGGCGTTCAGAGGTCATGCCTTGCTGCAGCAATGCTACCCCTGTAATGACATCCCCCTCATCTGCCAAGTTTGCAAACCTATTGGGGTGTGTCAGTTCAGGACTAGCCTTCCTAGCACTTTTCCCTTTACCCCCCTTTCTAACTGTCACCCAGCTACCTACCTCACCGTCCTGCCGCTCCCTACTACGATCCTCCCCCACATCTGACCCAGCAAGCTGCTGCTCAGTGAGCAGCACACTCCTTTCCATATTGCTAATGCATCTCAGAGTTGCCAGCTGCTCATTTAGATCCAGTATCTGGGCTTCCAAATGTGCAACTTGCTCACATCTCGAACAACAGTATGCACCCTCGAACGGCTTTTCAAGGACTGCATACATGAGACAAGATGTACACTGGATCGCATTAGCAATAGTGGAGCACATTTTCTAATGGGGATAGCACTAAACAAATGTTAAGTAATTAAACAACTAAATACAAACAATTCTATTCACACTTACTTTTGCTCACACTTTGCTCACTCACGCTCACAATGAAGAAGACAGGCAAAAATTCTAGGCGCGCGGTTTTCAGAAGTCTTCCTTCCGGCTGTAACGGCCAAAACCCGGTTCTCCTTGAGCTCGCGGTGACTCTTCACTTATCCCAGAAGGCACTGGGAATATGCAAATTATCCTCGCAAGACTCCTTCCCTGGCTTTCAGAAGTCTTCCTTCCGGCTGTAACGGCCAAAACCCGGTTCTCCTTGAGCTCGCGGTGACTCTTCACTTATCCCAGAAGGCACTGGGAATATGCAAATTATCCTCGCAAGACTCCTTCCCTGGCTTTCAGAAGTCTTCCTTCCGGCTGTAACGGCTAAAACCCGGTTCTCCTTGAGCTCGCCCAGTCTGCCCAGTGGCCTCAGCCAGCGAATTGTTAAGGGCAAATTCTGCCCAGGGTAGGAGGGAGGACCAGTTATTGTGGTTCTCAGCAACAAAGTGTCGAAGGTATATAATCATAGATTGATTGGTACGCTCAACCAAACCATTGGTCTCCGGATGGTATGCCGAAGAGAGATTCAACTCAATTTGCAGAAGGCTACAAAGATCTCGCCAGAAACGGGAAGCAAATTGCGGGCCTCTATCACAAATGATACGATCTGGCATCCCGTGAAGCCTAAAGACATGCTTGAGGAATAGTTTGGCTAGTACCCTGGAAGATGGGATTCTCGATAATGGTACGAGATGAACCATCCGGGAGAAATGGTCCGTAATGACCCACACAAATCTATGTCCCTGAGAACATGGAAGATCACCCACAAAGTCCATGCCTACCACCTCCCATGGTCTATCTGGCACCGGTAAAGGATGCAAGAGCCCAGCCGGTCTCTGCCGTAATGGACGGTTGCGAGCACACGAGTAGCAGGAACCGACATATCTCTTGACGTGGCTGGCTAAGGGGCACTTTGCACACTGCGACATCGCAGGTGCGATGTCGGTGGGGTCAAATTGAAAATGACGCACTTCCGGCATCGCATGCGACATCGCAGTGTGTAAAGGCTGGATGATACGATTAACCAGCGCAAAAGCGTCGTAATCGTATCATCGGTGCAGCGTCGGCGTAATCCATGATTACGCTGACGCGACGGTCCGATGTTGTTCCTCGCTCCTGCGGCAGCACACATCGCTGTGTGTGAAGTCGCAGGAGCGAGGAACGTTTCCTACCGGCCTCACTGCGGCTTCCGTAGGATATGCGGAAGGAAGGAGGTGGGCAGGATGTTTACATCCTGCTCATCTCCGCCCCTCCGCTCTGATTGGCCGCCTGCCGTGTGACGTCGCAGTGACGCCGCACGACCCGCCCCCTTAACAAGGAGGTATTCATAGTGACCGTCTCGGGTGTTAAAAGCGGTCTTCCATTCGTCACCCTTTCGAATTCCAAGTTATACGCACCCCGCAGATCCAACTTCGTAAAAACTTGAGCTCCTCTCAGTCTGTCAAAGAGCTCCGAAATTAAAGGTAATGGGTATTTGTTCTTTATTGTGATTGCATTGAGACCCCTGTAATCTATGCAGGGACGCAAATCACCCTCTTTCTTCCGAACAAAGAAAAACCCAGCTCCCGCGGGAGAGACAGACTTACGAATGAACCCCTTCTCTAAACTCTCTCTTATATAGGTCGACATGGCCTCCGACTCAGGTATCGACAGGGCGTAAACCCTGCCTTTAGGTGGAACCGAACCTGGGATAAGGTCTATGGCACAGTCATACGGCCTATGGGGTGGAAGAACCTCAGCACCCTGTTTGGAGAAGACGTCAGCGAAATCCAAATACGGTGTAGGTATGGGAGAGAGATCAGTTGATGCAACCGCAACGACCTTAGGTGGTAAGGGAAGACATCGGGACTGACATTTCGAACCCCAACTAATAATGCTGTCAGACTCCCAGTCAATGTGAGGAGCATGAGTCCGAAGCCATGGAAGACCCAGAAGGACGTCGTCTATACCCTCAGGCAAAACAAGAAAAGAAATCTCCTCTATGTGACCCTGAGACAGGGAAAGGCGCAAGGGAACTGTCCTCAATGTAATGGAGTCAGACAACATAGTTCCATTAACAACACGGACAGGAATAGGCGCCTCTAACATGATAGAGGGAATATTGCGTCCCTTTACAAATCCTGAGGACACAAAAGTCCCGTCAGCTCCGGAATCCACAAAAGCCATAATAGGCCATGTATTCTCAGATAACGAAAGCTGACCTGGGATACAACACTTAGAGGGTGCAGAAGACGTCTCTAGTAACCTAGGCCAGGGAGTTTCCCTGACGACTAGGACACTTGTTGGCATAGTGCCCAGCCTGACGACATACGTAACATATAGGAGGACCAGACTTGCGTAGTCTGGAGGACGTATGACCTAACTCCATAGGAGTGGGAGATGTTTCAGATGCTGAGGAAGATGGTAGTGGACCCTCAACAACTGGAATAGCCCGATGCTTAGGGCGTGAGGAAGAGGCCTCGAGTCTACGTTCCTTATGGCGTACATCGATCCTCGTTGCTACTGTGATCAAGTCCTCCAGAGATGCAGGGACCTCACGAGTAGCAAGAGCATCCTTGACATAGCCTGCCAACCCTCTCCAGAAGATAGGAATCAACACCTTCTCTGGCCAATCTAGTTCTGCCACCAGAGTTCTAAAAGCAATGGCATAAGAACTAGTGGATAACGAACCCTGAGATAGATCTAACAGTCTCAGAGCCGCATCATGGGTAACCTGCGGACCCATGAATACCGCCTTAAGAGCATCAAGAAAGTCTTGATGTCTCAGAGTAACCACATCAGAGCGCTCCCATAGGGGAGTCGCCCATTCTAAGGCTTTGTCCTGAAGTAAGGAGATAATAAAGCCTACTCTGGACCTCTCAGTAGAGAAGCGAGAAGAGTTGACCTCCAGGTGTATCTGACACTGACTAATGAAACCACGACATGATCTGGCATCGCCAGAATATCTGTTTGGCAGAGCAAGTCGAGGATCATGTGCAGCTGTCACCATGGTCTGAGGTTTATCCTCTATACTCTTGAGCCGTGACTCAAGTACTTGTATGTAACGGTGTAACTGCTGATATTCTGCCATAACTGCCAGACCCTTGGCTCAGTCCTAATGTTACGGGGGGCTGTCTGATAATAACTTAAAGGAGTATCAGACAGTCAGGGTCCACCGTGCAAAGACTTTGCTGCAGACTATGGCAGAGTGCAATACCTCTGTTAACTCACAGAAGGATATAATAAGTAAGTAAAGCAATTCCTCCCTTACTTGGAGGGCGTGTGGAATGATCTCTGTTAATAATCACAGAGACAAAGGCAATGTGTGCAAAATGGCACCTACCTAGGTCCGCTCTTCTAGTGGTGCAAAAGAGACGAACAGCAGCGTAAGCCGCACAAAGCTCCTACCTGCGTTCGCTCCACAAGTGTGCGAGGACACGAACCACTAGATATGGCACCTGCCTAGGTCCGCTCTTCTAGTGGTGCAAAAGAGACGAACAGCAGCGTAAGCCGCACAAAGCTCCTACCTCTGTTCGCTCCCCTAGGGTGCGAGGATACGAACAACTGCCAGACGCAGTATAAGGAACGTTACCCTAGCGGCAACGTCCACCTACGAGTCAAATCACAAGGCCCAGCCAGACCATGTGCCTCAGGCACCTGCCTATGTCCGCTCCCCTAAGAGGTAAGGATACGGACAGCAGCCGAAGCTGTAAGGTATAAGAACGCTACCCTGTCGGTAGCGCTCACCTAGCATAGACAGAGAAATGCCTAGAGGAACGCGCACAGAGCGTCTACTCGTATGCATGAACCAAGAGGACTGAGCGCCATGCGGCGTGTGTCAGGGTCTTATATAGACTCTGTGCCTCATCCAAGATGGAGGACACCAGAGCCAATCCGCTGCCAGAATGACAGGAGTGACGTCATGCTGGCCTATCACCGAGCAAGGTGTCACAAGCACATGACCAGCGACCAATCGGCATAGAAGGTGTCAGAGACATGTGACCTCGTGTCAGCGATGATGTCACCCGCACATGTGCAATGGCTCCAAGATAGGACTTAGTCTCCGGCGATCGCACATGTGCAGTAGCAAGAAATCTGGACTTAGTCTCCGGCGCTCGCACATGTGCAGTAGCAAGAAATCTGGACTTAGTCTCCAGCGCTCGCACATGTGCAGTAGCAAGAAATCTGGACTTAGTCTCCAGCGCTCGCACATGTGCAGTAGCAAGAAATCTGGACATAGTCTCCAGTGCTCGCAGCAACCGTAACAGAGATTCACTCCCTGCACCACGGTTGTTTGGTGGAAAAGCCGAGCTAAGATCGAGTAACAGCTTCTGCTGATACTCCTGCATATGTGCGTCCCTTTCTATGGCTGGAATTATGTCACAAAATTTGGACTTGTACCGGGGATCTAATAGTGTGGCAAGCTAGTAGTCATCATCACTTATAATTTTGACAATACGAGGGTCATGTTGGAGGTAGTGCAGCAAGAAGGCGCTCATGTGTCTTACGCAGCCATGCGGACCAAGTCCACGCTGTGTTTGTGGCATAGAGGTGCTAACCATTCTTTCTTCCTCTGACATCTCCCCCCAACCTCTTTTAACAGAAATTTGACCAAGGTCTCCCTCATCCTCTGAGTCTTCCATGTCCATGGACAGTTCGTCCTCCATTTCTTCATGTTCTCCTGCACCGTCCTCAACATTTCGCCTGCTACTATGTGCCCTTGTTGATCCCTGTCCCCCATTGTCCCATGCCTGCCGCGTTGGTGATGATGAACATCTGGACCTTGGTGATGTTGTTGTGTCTTGCGCATATGAATCCTCCTGCAGTTCCTCCCCTTCCTGTTGTCCCACCCCCTGACTCCGAATAGTGTTTAGCGTGTGCTCCAGCATTAAAATGACTGGAATTATCATGTGGATAATGGCATTGTCAGCGCTAAACATATTCGTCGCCATGTCGAAACTGTGCAGAAGGGTGCATAGGTCCTTGATCTGAGACCACTCCATCAGGGTGATCTGCCCCACCTCTGCATCTCGTTGGCCTAGGCTATACGTCATGACGTATTGCACCAGGGCTCGACGGTGCTGCCACAGTCGCTGTAACATGTGGAGAGTCGAATTCCAGCGTGTCGGCACATCGCATTTCAGGCGATGAACCGGCCAGCTGAAAGACTTCTGGAGCGATGCAAGTCGCTCAGCAGTGGTGGTTGAACGGCGGAAATGAGCAGACAGTTTTCGTGCCCTGTTTAGAAGGCCATCTAGGCCGGGATAGTGTGTTTAAAAATTGCTGGACAACAAGGTTCAACACGTGAGCCATACAAGGCATGTGTGTCACCTTGCCCAGGCGAAGGGCCGCACCCAGGTTTGCAGCATTGTCGCACACGGCCTTACCAGGCTGCAGGTTGAGTGGAGACAACCATTTATTAAACTCAGTCTCCAGAGCTGCCCACAACTCAGCCGCTGTGTGACTCTTATTTCCAAGACATTTCAAGCTAAAGACCGCCTGATGCTGTTGCGCTCTGCTGCCAGCATAATAATGAGGGGTGCGTGATTCCTTCTGCGCAGTTACAATGCTGGTGGCCTGACCAGGCAGGCTTTAGGCGGAGGTGGAGGACCCAGACGAGGTGGAGGAGGCAGAAGCAGTGGCGGAACTTGGACAGACAGAGGATTGAAACACAAGTCGTGGGGATGGCAAGACTTGTGCAGCAGACCTTTCACCAACTATCACCATAGTTACCCAGTGCCCAGTCAGTGACATGTAACGTCCCTGTCCATGCTTACTGGTTCAAGTATCGGTGGTGAAATGCACCCATTCCCACACAGAGTTTCTCAATGAAGCGGTGATGTTGTGTGCGACATGCTGGTGTAGCGCAGGCACACCTTTCTTAGAGAAGTAGTGGCGACTGGGCATCTGGTACTGGGGCACAGCGACAGACATAAGGTCTCTAAAATCCTGTGTGTCCACCAGGCGGAAAGGCAGCATTTCGGTAGCCAAGAGCTTACAGAGGGATAAAGTCAGCCTCTTAGCTTTGTCATGGGGGGTCGCAGGAAATGGCCTTTTATTTGTCCACATCTGAGGGACAGAGATCTGGCTGCTGTGTGTAGACGGTGTTGAGTAGGGTGTCCATGAAAAAATGCAGGTTTGTGAGGAAAGTGCAGGCATAGACATGATGTTGCCTTCATCCAACGTTGATGCTATCGATGTCTGAGAGAGCTGTACACACGCACTTCTTTCCCCTTCCAAACCAAATGACGACATACCAAGCAAACTGCCTGTTGCGGTTACAGTGGTGGAAGTTGTGCGTGGAAAACCAGGTGTGACAGCTGTCCCCACAGTCCTAGAAGATGAAGAGCGCGCGGATGCACTTGAAGGGGCAGGTGGTGGATGGTTCGCTCCGCTAGACCGCATTGCAGCACGGTGAGCTTCCCACTGGGACATATGATATTTATTCATGTGACGATTCATGGAAGAAGTTGTCAAACTCCTGAGGGTTTGCCCTCTACTAACAGAATCACGACAAATTTTACATATCACATGATTTGGGCGATCTTTTTCTATGTCAAAAAAGGTCAAGGCTAGGCAAGGCTTAGAGGGCATGCAACCTGCTGAGCCCCCCCGACTAGTGCTCAGAGGCAGAGTGGTGGCTGAGGATGCAGTTGTAGACGTGCTACCAGTACTACTCCTCTGTCCAGGAAGGCGCAAGGTAACTTCGTCGTCAGTAGCATCCTCCTCCACCGCCTCTGTTGACCTCCTCGAGTGCCTGACTGTGGGTTGACAGTAGGTGGGATCTAAAACTTCCTCATCATGCATTGTGACCGAGCCTCAGACCGAGCCTCTTCCTGACGTGAACCATTATTTAAGTTTTCATCCCAATCTGGTATCTGCGTCTCATCGTCATCAGTATGTTCCTCATTGTCTATAACAACAGGTGTTACAGTTTGTGAATAAGGGTCAACATTATGCTCAAAAACATGGTCCTCACGGCCTGAATCAGAGTCACAAAGGTTCTGGGCATCACTGCAGACCATTTCCTGGTCTGTACTCACTGTAGCTTGGGAGCAGACCTCTGATTCCCATACTATAGTGTGACTGAACAGCTCTGCAGACTCAGCCATCTCTGTTCCACCATACTCTGCAGGGCGGATGGAGACTTGAGAGCTGGGAGTCAGTCAGGGTCCACCGTGCAAAGACTTTGCTGCAGACTATGGCAGAGTGCAATACCTCTGTTAACTCACAGAAGGATATAATAAGTAAGTAAAGCAATTCCTCCCTTACTTGGAGGGCGTGTGGAATGATCTCTGTTAATAATCACAGAGACAAAGGCAATGTGTGCAAAATGGCACCTACCTAGGTCCGCTCTTCTAGTGGTGCAAAAGAGACGAACAGCAGCGTAAGCCGCACAAAGCTCCTACCTGCGTTCGCTCCACAAGTGTGCGAGGACACGAACCACTAGATATGGCACCTGCCTAGTAGAGTTGAGCGCGGTTCGTGGTTCGTGGTTCTCCAGTTCGCGGCTCGAGTGATTTTGGGGCATGTTCTAGATCGAACTAGAACTCGAGCTTTTTGCAAAAGCTCGGTAGTTCTAGAAACGTTCGAGAACGGTTCTAGCAGCCAAAAAACAGCTAAATCATAGCTTGGTTTCTGCTGTAATAGTGTAAGTCACTCTGTGAATCAAACTATTATGACATTTCAGTGTATAGTGTGCGTGAACAGCGCCTTCAGATCACTGCTGTTTCTATAATGGCGATCGCCATTTTTTTTTTTTTTTTTTCTTGTCTTCCTTCCCTAAGTGCGCGCGTCTTGTGGGGCGGGCCAGCATGTCAGCCAATCCCAGACACACACACAGCTAAGTGGACTTTGAGCCAGAGAAGCAACGGCATGTGTGATAGGATCTGCATGTCACATGTCCCTGCATTATAAAACCGGACATTTTCTTCACGGACGCCATTATCTGCCTTCTGCGTCTTTGGTGTCAGACATCACTGTCGCAGCTCCGTCTTCCTGAGTCCTATAGCCGATACAGCTGTATGCGCTGCATACACAGCGTTAGACAGCTTAGGGAGAGCACTTTATAGCAGTCCTTTTAAGGGCTCCAACCGGCAGGGTCAGAGAGCCATAGGTGACAGGTCCTGCAAACAGCAACAGCGTCTGTGTAGCCCAGGTCAGGGATTTCCTACCTGCATTTCACCATTAGGAGGGAATAGAAAGGCAGGCTTCCATTCCTCTACCCAGAGCACCACAATCCTGCCACTGTACCCTCTTGTCCTCTGCACACTCCAACTGATAACTAAGCCATTATACTAGCAAACACTCAGTGTACCTAGTGGCATCCTATACGTGGCTATTGGACTTTGCTATAGTCCCACTAGTGCAAAGACATTTGCAGAGCGCGTCTGCCTGCATTGCACACTACAACTCATTCTAAACAAGCCATTATACTAGCAAACACTCAGTGTACCTAGTGGCATCCTATACGTGGCTATTGGACTTTGCTATAGTCCCACTAGTGCAAAGACATTTGCAGAGCGCGTCTGCCTGCGTTGCACACTACAACTCATTCTAACCAAGCCATTATACTAGCAAACACTCAGTGTACCTAGTGGCATCCTATACGTGGCTATTGGACTTTGCTATAGTCCCACTAGTGCAAAGACATTTGCAGAGCGCGTCTGCCTGCATTGCACACTCCAACTCATTAAAACCAAGCCATTATACTAGCAAACACTCAGTGTACCTAGTGGCATCCTATACGTGGCTATTGGACTTTGCTATAGTCCCACTAGTGCAAAGACATTTGCATAGCGCGTCTGCCGGCATTGCACACTCAAACTCATTTTAACTAAGCCATTATACTAGCAAACACTCAGTGTACCTAGTGGCATCCTATACGTGGCTATTGGACTTTGCTATAGTCCCACTAGTGCAAAGACATTAGCAGAGCACATCTGCCTGCATTGCACACTACAACTCATTCTAACCAAGCCATTAGACTAGCAAACACTCAGTGTACCTAGTGGCATCCTATACGTGGCTATTGGACTTTGCTATAGTCCCACTAGTGCAAAGACATTTGCATAGCGCGTCTGCCTGCATTGCACACTCAAACTCATTTTAACTAAGCCATTATACTAGCAAACACTCAGTGTACCTAGTGGCATCCTATACGTGGCTATTGGACTTTGCTATAGTCCCACTAGTGCAAAGACATTAGCAGAGCACATCTGCCTGCATTGCACACTACAACTCATTCTAACCAAGCCATTAGACTAGCAAACACTCAGTGTACCTAGTGGCATCCTATACGTGGCTATTGGACTTTGCTATAGTCCCACTAGTGCAAAGACATTTGCATAGCGCGTCTGCCTGCATTGCACACTCAAACTCATTTTAACTAAGCCATTATACTAGCAAACACTCAGTGTACCTAGTGGCATCCTATACGTGGCTATTGGACTTTGCTATAGTCCCACTAGTGCAAAGACATTAGCAGAGCACATCTGCCTGCATTGCACACTACAACTCATTCTAACCAAGCCATTATACTAGCAAACACTCAGTGTACCTAGTGGCATCCTATACGTGGCTATTGGACTTTGCTATAGTCCCACTAGTGCAAAGACATTTGCAGAGCGCGTCTGCCTGCATTGCACACTCCAACTCATTAAAACCAAGCCATTATACTAGCAAACACTCAGTGTACCTAGTGGCATCCTATACGTGGCTATTGGACTTTGCTATAGTCCCACTAGTGCAAAGACATTTGCATAGCGCGTCTGCCTGCATTGCACACTCAAACTCATTTTAACTAAGCCATTATACTAGCAAACACTCACTGTACCTAGTTGTATCCTAAACGTGGCTATTGTACTTTTGTCAATTCACAGTATTGGAACGTTATTTGCAGCACGTCTGCCTGCATTGCACACTCAAACTTTTTTAAACTCAGCCATTTATAGTAGCAAACACTCAGTGTACCTAGTTGTATCCTAAACGTGGCTATTGTACTTTTGTCTATTCACAGTATTGGAACGATATTTGCAGCACGTCTGCCTGCATTGCACACTCAAACTTTTTTAAACTCAGCCATTTATAGTAGCAAACACTCAGTGTACCTAGTTGTATCCTAAACGTGGCTATTGTACTTTTGTCAATTCACAGTATTGGAACGTTATTTGCAGCACGTCTGCCTGCATTGCACACTCAAACTTTTTTAAACTCAGCCATTTATAGTAGCAAACACTCAGTGTACCTAGTTGTATCCTAAACGTGGCTATTGTACTTTTGTCAATTCACAGTATTGGAACGTTATTTGCAGCACGTCTGCCTGCATTGCACACTCAAACTTTTTTAAACTCAGCCATTTATAGTAGCAAACACTCAGTGTACCTAGTTGTATCCTAAACGTGGCTATTGTACTTTTGTCAATTCACAGTATTGGAACGTTATTTGCAGCACGTCTGCCTGCATTGCACACTCAAACTTTTTTAAACTCAGCCATTTATAGTAGCAAACACTCAGTGTACCTAGTTGTATCCTAAACGTGGCTATTGTACTTTTGTCAATTCACAGTATTGGAACGTTATTTGCAGCACGTCTGCCTGCATTGCACACTCAAACTTTTTTAAACTCAGCCATTTATAGTAGCAAACACTCAGTGTACCTAGTTGTATCCTAAACGTGGCTATTGTACTTTTGTCAATTCACAGTATTGGAACGTTATTTGCAGCACGTCTGCCTGCATTGCACACTCAAACTTTTTTAAACTCAGCCATTTATAGTAGCAAACACTCAGTGTACCTAGTTGTATCCTAAACGTGGCTATTGTACTTTTGTCTATTCACAGTATTGGAACGATATTTGCAGCACGTCTGCCTGCATTGCACACTCTAACTTTTTTAAACTCAGCCATTTATAGTAGCAAACACTCAGTGTACCTAGTTGTATCCTAAACGTGGCTATTGTACTTTTGTCAATTCACAGTATTGGAACGTTATTTGCAGCATGTCTTCCTGCATTGCACACTCAAACTTTTTTAAACTCAGCCATTTATAGTAGCAAACACTCAGTGTACCTAGTTGTATCCTAAACGTGGCTATTGTACTTTTGTCAATTCACAGTATTGGAACGTTATTTGCAGCATGTCTTCCTGCATTGCACACTCAAACTTTTTTAAACTCAGCCATTTATAGTAGCAAACACTCAGTGTACCTAGTTGTATCCTAAACGTGGCTATTGTACTTTTGTCTATTCACAGTATTGGAACGATATTTGCAGCACGTCTGCCTGCATTGCACACTCAAACTTTTTTAAACTCAGCCATTATACTAGCAAACACTCACTGTACCTAGTTGTATCCTAAACGTGGCTATTGTACTTTTGTCAATTCACAGTATTGGAACGTTATTTGCAGCACGTCTGCCTGCATTGCACACTCAAACTTTTTTAAACTCAGCCATTTATAGTAGCAAACACTCAGTGTACCTAGTTGTATCCTAAACGTGGCTATTGTACTTTTGTCTATTCACAGTATTGGAACGATATTTGCAGCACGTCTGCCTGCATTGCACACTCTAACTTTTTTAAACTCAGCCATTTATAGTAGCAAACACTCAGTGTACCTAGTTGTATCCTAAACGTGGCTATTGTACTTTTGTCAATTCACAGTATTGGAACGTTATTTGCAGCACGTCTGCCTGCATTGCACACTCAAACTTTTTTAAACTCAGCCATTTATAGTAGCAAACACTCAGTGTACCTAGTTGTATCCTAAACGTGGCTATTGTACTTTTGTCTATTCACAGTATTGGAACGATATTTGCAGCACGTCTGCCTGCATTGCACACTCAAACTTTTTTAAACTCAGCCATTATACTAGCAAACACTCACTGTACCTAGTTGTATCCTAAACGTGGCTATTGTACTTTTGTCAATTCACAGTATTGGAACGTTATTTGCAGCACGTCTGCCTGCATTGCACACTCAAACTTTTTTAAACTCAGCCATTTATAGTAGCAAACACTCAGTGTACCTAGTTGTATCCTAAACGTGGCTATTGTACTTTTGTCTATTCACACTACTGCAAATCTATGTGCAGCACCTCTGCATGACAACCTCGTGCTCTGTTTTTAATAAGCTATAATGATAGCACAAAATACTGCCATTTTGTGGCATCATAGAACTGGCTGTTGTATTCCATTAGTGCCCCACTGGTGACAAGCTATTTCTAGCACCTCTACATCACACCCTCATGCACATTTAGCTACGCTAATGTTATAGCAAACTCATGGAATTCATTGCTGCATTTCATAATTCGGAGGGATAGAAAGTCAGGCTTCCTTTAGCTTTTCCTTCTGTTCATAGACAGCATCTCCAAGACAAATTTCCCCTCCACGTCTAAGTGTGGAGAGGCAGCTAGTGCGCATGCGTGTGCCGATGTACCCCAGCTGCAGCATAATTACAGTGTTTCGCCTAGTGAGTATGCTCAGCCTGACTGTGCCATTCCTGACGCTAAGTCTTCATTTCGGGATACAGCGCATGCTCCCACACTAAGTGTGAAAAGCCTCTTTGCACAGGTGCTTGCATTCTGTGCCGGGTCTAAGTCCTGTTTTGTGCCTAGACACCATGCTAAAGCTGATAGTCTTTTTTCAGAGACTGTATTTCATGCTACTGAGCATGCTCAGGCACTTCCTGCATCAGAGACTAGGTCCGGTAATGAACTCTTTGGCCCTGGCCCTGATGTGGGGGTCCCATATAGACCACAGGGCATCAGGTGTCCTCCCAAATGGCTTGCAGAGGCCCACACCTATGACTTGTCACCGCATTATTGATGGTCAGACGATGACTGGTGAGGTGTTTGGGTCATGGCAGCCATGAGGTCATCATTGAAGTTGCGTTTCCAAATAGGACGCTAGTTATGCCACTCATGACGTGTCACTCTGCTTTTGTCTCCAGGAGGTGCATTGTGGTTCACCCTGGTTTGGGGCGGACCCAGGTTATAAAAGGGGCTGGAGCCAACAAGGAGGTGCGCAGTCTTCTATTATGCTCCGAAAGAGCACACCTCCATGTGTTGAACCCATTGCGGCTTTAGGCCAGAGGTAGGCAGGGATAGGGTGGTGGATGCAGGCCACCACCACAGTTGGTAACGCAGAACGGTTAAGACCAGCTCCTGTCCTAACAGTCCTGCTTGTGCAGCCCAGTGGCATTAACAGGCCTGCTGCTGCTGATGCGCCTGCTGTCCACAGGTGTGGCCCCTACGCACACGGTCAGCGTACTCAATGGCCCCTGTGTTGTTAACAGGGAGTTCCTGGGCTGGGTGGGCATGTGGACCCTGTGACGCTAACAGGGCTCACAGTCTCCAGATCCGAATGGCGTCTAACTCGGTTCAGGCTACTATTAGTTTCATAGCCACACAGCTCTGTATCCTCCACCAAACCTTCAAGTTGCCAACCTCTCCTTTTCCAACTGGGAGCACGGTGGACACTGACTGCTGAAGGTGATATATACCTTTCTCTTTCTTTTCTTATTAATTTTTGTTATATAGCGGTCACAGATTATATACCACTTTATCCAAATCTGCCAGTCCCACTGTAACAGATGTTGTTTCTTCAGCAAATGTTACAGTTGTTTAACCACCAAATCCACGGACCCAAATTTTTTTCCCCTTTCCAACACACCTGTTCCCCTTTCCAACAGCATCTGTCCTTTTTCAACTCATTTTGGGATATGACCAAAAGTGCAACTGTGCAGGGACACCGTACTCAACGCCATCTCAGCACAGCAGCCATCCCTCGGTCCCTCCGATGTGGACAAGTAAAAGACCATTTCCTCCTATCCATGACAAAGTGTTGAGATTCACTCTGTGCAGCACTGGTGTTTAGTGGAAAAGTAGATCTAAGATTGCGTACCACATTCTGCAGATACTCCTGTATACGTGCGTCTATTTCTATGGCAGGAATTAGTTCGCCAAATTTTGTCTTGTACCGGGGATCTAACAGTGTGGCAACCCAGTATTCAGGATTACTTCAAATTCATACAATCCGAGGGTCATGTAGGTAGTGCAGCAAGAAGGCGCTCATGTGTCTTGTGCATCCAGGAGGACCAAGTCCTTGGTGTGTTGGTGGCAGAGAGGTGAGAATCGTGCATCCTTCCTCTGCCCTCTACCCACAACCTCGCACAACCGAAATGTGAGCAAGCTCTCACTCATCTGCTGAGTCTTCCATGCCCATCGCCAGTTCGTCCTCCATTTCTTCATGGGCTCCTGCACTTTCATCAACACTTTTTGCTGATACTATGCGCCCTTGTTAATCCCTCTCCCTCACCATGACTGCCGCATAGGTGCCGCTGACCATCTGGACCTCGTAGATCTTGTTATCCCTTCCGCATATGACTCCTCCTGTACTTCCTCCCCTTCCTCTTGTCCCAACACCTGACTCCGAATAATAATTACAGTGTGCTCCATCATGTAGATGACCAGAATTGTCACGCTGAGAATGACATTGCCAGTGCTAAACATCTTCGTCGACATTTCAAAACTGTGTAGCAGGGTGCATAGGTCCTTGATCTGACACCACTCCAGCAGCGTGATCTGCACCACCTCTGGATCAACTTATCCCAGGCTATATGTCTTACCGTATTTCAGCAGGGCTCTGCGGTGCTGCCACACACGCTGCAACATGTGCAGATTCCAATTCCTGCGTGTCGGAACATCGCATTTACGGCGTTTAACTGCCAGACCCTAAGACTTCCGGAGTGATGAAAGTTGTTGAGCTGCTGTGTGCGCACGATGGAAGTGAGCACATAGCGAGCGTGCCCGCTGCACAAGGACATGTAGGCCGTGATGGTGTTTTAAAAATTGCTGGAGAATTCGGATCAACACGGGAGCCATAAAAGGCACGTGTGTCACATTGCCCTGAGGATGGCCCGCAGCCAGGTTTGCATCATTGCCGCACACGGCTGTTAAGTCACCAACGGAGTCCGCTCCGTCAATTTGTACTCCGGTCGCCAGGTGACAACGTGTTCCTTTCATGAATAGTGCTGATGATGGGAGAGTAGTCGATGCCAGCGGCGCAGGTGGACGCAGGTTATGCTCACCCACTGGGCTGCATTACCTTGACAGATGCAGAATCTCTGGCTGAATGTAGCTGGTGGGTATCTCACAGATGAAATACCATCATTCAGCTACAACCAATGGGAAGACACCACACCCTTTTTTATGCCCATCCTGTCTGCAGACCACTGCCAGACATAGCTATGAACCTCTGGTTAATTTTACCCCCAGTTCAGTTTTATGATTTTGTGTGCTTGTTACCTGACTACTTTTCCTGCTTGCTGTTTATGTACCTTGTTGGCCGATACGCATTTCACCTCTGCTTGTTTTCTGATTAAGTCCTGGCCGTCCCATTCTGTTCCTGTTCCTCAATTAATGTTTTGACCCTGCCTGACTACTATTCTCTGTAATAGCGGTGTGACTCACATTTCCCATACATTTCAAAGTAAAACTTTGACCGCCTGATGGCATTGAGCTCTGCTGCCAGCATAGTAAGGAGGTGTGTGGTAGTCCTTGTGCGCAGTTGCAAGGAAGGGTGGCCTGACCACACAGGGTTTGCGCAAAGGTAGAGGACCCACACGAGGTTGAAGAGGCAGAAGCAGTGTATTAACTTCTACATACAGAACAAGGATTGAAACAACTCGTGGGGACGGCAAGACTTGTACAGCAGACCCTTCTCCATCTCTCACCATAGTTTGCCAGTGCCCAGTCAGTGACATGTAATGACCCTGTCTATGCTTACTGGTCCAAGTATCTGTGTTGAAATGCACCCTGTCGCACACAGATTTTCTCAAGGAAGTGGTGATGTTGTGTGCGACATGCCGGTGTAGCGCGGGCATGCTTTTCTTGGAGAAGCAGTGGTGATTGGGCATCTGGTACTGGGGCACAGCGACAGACATAAGGTCTGTAAAATCCTGTGTGTCCACTACGCGTAAAGGCAGCATTTCGGTAGCCAACAGCTTACAGAGGGATAGAGTCAACCACTTAGCTTTGTCATGGGTCGCAGTAAGTGGCCTTTTATTTGACCACATCTGAGGGACAGAGATCTGGCTGCTGTCTGTAGACGGTGTTGAGTAGGGTGTCCCTGGAAAAATGCAGGTTTGTGAGAAAAGTGCAGGCGGAGACATGATGTTGGCTTCATCTTGCCTTCAGATCTGTTCATCTTGTATCATTTTTAAAAAACACAGCAAGCAAGGGTTACTCCAAGCGGAGTCTCCCTTTTTTTCCAAAAATTGGGCCCCACACAGACACCTTATCAGTGGCAGCACTTGTGCCCTAGTTGCAAACAGGATGTTTTGATTTGCATCAAGCACATTCCAAATCCACAAGCATTTACTCTCCCCAGGATGACACAGGGGTAGTAAATTCCTTCTGGATCCATGACTTGTTCATTTTGATGAACGTCAGTCTGTCCACATTGTCACTGGACAGACGCGTGCGCTTATCTGTCAGCACACACCCAGCAGCACTGAAGACACGTTCAGAGACAACGCTGGCAGCTGGACACGACAAAATCTTCGAGGCGTAACTGGAGAGCTCTTGACATTTTTCTAGATTTGAAGCACAAAAGGAGCAAGGCTCCATTTGCAAAGTCATTGCATCGATGTTCATTTGGAGATACTCCTGTATCATCCTCTCCATCCGTTGACTATGTGTCAGACTTGTTGTCTCTGGTGGCCTTGCAAAGGAGGGTCTAAAAAAATTATGAAAAGATTCCATAAAATTGCTGTTACCAGCACCAGATACGGTCCTACTGGTACGGGTAGACTGTTGAAGATGACGAGGCCGTCCCATGTTTGTCAAGTTACAACTGGGAGAATCACTCCCTTCACCTGCACGGTTGTTTGGTGGAAAAGCCGAGCTAAGATCGAGTAACAGCTTCTGCTGATACTCCTGCATACGTGCGTCCCTTTCTATGGGTGGAATTATGTCACAAAATTTGGACTTGTCCCGGGGATCTAATAGTGTGGCAAGCCAGTAGTCATCATCACTTCTAATTTTGACAATACGAGGGTCATGTTGGAGGTAGTGCAACAAGAAGGCACTCATGTGTCTTGCGCAGCCATGCGCACCAAGTCCACGCTGTGTTTGTGGCATAGAGGTGCTAACCGTTCTTTCTTCCTCTGTCATCTCCCCCCAACCTCTTTCAACTGAAATTTGACCAAGGTCCCCCTCATCTGCTGAGTCTTCCATGTCCATGGACAGTTCGTCCTCCATATCTTCATGTCCTCCTGCACCTTCCTCAACATCTCACCTGCTACCATGCGCCCTTGTTGATCCCTGTCCCCCATGGTCCCATGCCTGCCGCGTTGGTGATGATGAACGTCTGGACCTTGGTGATGTTGTTGTGTCTTGCGCATATGAATCCTCCTGTAGTTCCTCCCCTTCCTGTTGTCCCACCCCCTGACTACGAATAGTGTTTAGCGTGTGCTCCAGCATGTAAATGACTGTAATCGTCATGCTGATAATGGCATTGTCAGCGCTAAACATATTCGTCGCCATGTCGAAACTGTGCAGAAGGGTGCATAGGTCCTTGATCTGAGATCACTCCATCAGGGTGATCTGCCCCACTTCTGCATCTCGTTGGCCCAGGCTATACATCATGACGTATTGCACCAGGGCTCGCCGGTGCTGCCACAGTCGCTGTAACATGTGGAGAGTTGAATTCCAGCGTGTCGCCACATCGCATTTCAGGCGATGAACCGGCAGGCCGAAAGACTTCTGTAGCGATGCAAGTCGCTCAGGTGCGGCGGTTGAACGGCGGAAGTGAGCACTGCAGACAGTTTCCGTGCCCTGGTCAGAAGGCCATCTAGGCCGGGATAGTGTGTTAAAAATTGCTGGACAACAAGGTTAAACACGTGAGCCATACAAGGCACGTGTGTCACCTTGCCCAGGCGAAGGGCCGCACCCAGGTTTGCAGCATTGTCGCACACGGCCTTACCAGGCTGCAGGTTGAGTGGAGACAACCATTTATCAAAATCAGTCTCCAGAGCTGCCCACAACTCAGTCGCTGTGTGACTCCTATTTCAAAGACATGTCAAGCTAAAGACCGCCTGATGCCGTTGCGCTCTGCTACCAGCATAGTAATGAGGGGTGCGTGATTCCTTCTGCGCAGTGAGAACGCTGGTGGCCTGACCAGGCAGGCTTGGGGCGGAGGTGGAGGACCCAGATGAGGTGGAGGATGCAGAAGCAGTGGCGGAACTTGGACAGACAGAGGATTGACACACAAGTCGTGGGGACGGCAAGACTTGTGCAGCAGACCCTTCACCATCTATCACCATAGTTACCCAGTGGCCAGTCAGCGACATGTAACGTCCCTGTCCATGCTTACTGGTCCAAGTATCGGTGGTGAAATGCACCCGTTCACACACAGAGTTTCTCAAGGAAGCGGTGATGTTGTGTGCGACATGCTGGTGTAGCGCGGGCACACCTTTCTTAGAGAAGTAGTGGCGACTAGGCATCTGGTACTGGGGCACAGCGACAGACATAAGGTCTCTAAAATCCTGTGTGTCCACTAGGCGGAAAGGCAGCATTTCTGTAGTCAACAGCTTACAGAGGGATAGAGTCAACCTCTTCGCTTTGTCATGGGTCGCAGGAAGTGGCCTTTTATTTGACCACATCTGAGGGACAGAGATCTGGCTGCTGTGTGTAGACGGTGTTGAGTCGGGTGTCCCTGGAAAAATGCAGCTTTGTGAGGAAAGTGCAGGCGGAGACATGATGTTGCCTTCATCCAAAGTTGGTGCTATCGATGTCTGAGAGAGCTGTACACACTCACTTGTTTCCCCTTCCAAACCAACTGACGACCTACCAAGCAAACTGCCTGTTGCGGTTACAGTGGTGGAAGTTGTGGGTGGAAAAACAGGTGTGACAGCTGTCCCCACAGTCCTAGAAGATGACGAGCGCGCGGATGCACTGGAAGGGGCAGGCGGTGGATGGTTCGCTCCGCTAGGCCGCATTGCAGCACGGTGAGCTTCCCATCGGGCCATATGATATTTATTCATGTGACGATTCATGGAAGAAGTTGTCAAACTGCTGAGGTTTTGACCTCTACTAAGAGAACCATGACAAATTTTACAGATCACATAATTTGGGCGATCTTTTTCTATGTCAAAAAAGGACCTGGCTAGGCAAGGCTTAGAGGCCATGCGACCTGTTGATCCACCCCGAATAATGCTCAGAGGCAGAGTGGTGGCTGAGGATGCAGTTGTAGACGTGCTACCAGTGCTCCGACTGTGTCCAGGAAGGCGCCAGGTTACTTCGACGTCGGTTGCATCCTCCTCCACCGCCTCTGTTGACCTCCTCGAGTGTCTGACTGTGGGTTGACAGTAGGTGTGATCTAGAACTTAATCATCAATTGTTGTGTTTGCACTCCCCTACCCCTCAGACCGAGTTTCTTCTTGCCCTGACCGAATATTTAAGTTGTCATCCCAATCGGGTATCTGCGTCTCATCTTCATCAGTATGTTCCTCATTGCCTATAACCACAGTTGTTGGAAAGGCAGCATTTTGGTAGCCAACAGTTTGCATATGATGAAAGTCAACCTCCAAGCCATTTCATGCCCTTCTAAAAGCATGTAAAACACAGCGAGGGGACTCCAACCACAGTCTCCCTCGTTGCCACTAACTGGGCCACACACACCCCACTTGACTGGCATCGGTTGAGCCCCCCTTTTGACAAAGAAAAAGATGCTTTGCATGAAGCACTCTCAAAAATACGCGTGCCTTTCCCGTCCCCTGGCTGACCCAGGGGAAGAAAAGTCCTCTGAGAGCCATGACTTGTTCATCTTGGTTCTTTTAGAGACACAGCGAGGGGACTCCAACCACAGTCTCCCTCGTTGCCACTAACTGGGCCACACACACCCCACTTGACTGGCATCGGTTGAGCCCCCCTTTTGACAAAGAAAAAGATGCTTTGCATGAAGCACTCTCAAAAATACGCGTGCCTTTCCCGTCCCCTGGCTGACCCAGGGGAAGAAAAGTCCTCTGAGAGCCATGACTTGTTCATCTTGGTTCTTTTAGAGACACAGCGAGGGGACTCCAACCACAGTCTCCCTCGTTGCCACTAACTGGGCCACACACACCCCACTTGACTGGCATCGGTTGAGCCCCCCTTTTGACAAAGAAAAAGATGCTTTGCATGAAGCACTCTCAAAAATACGCGTGCCTTTCCCGTCCCCTGGCTGACCCAGGGGAAGAAAAGTCCTCTGAGAGCCATGACTTGTTCATCTTGGTTCTTTTAGAGACACAGCGAGGGGACTCCAACCACAGTCTCCCTCGTTGCCACTAACTGGGCCACACACACCCCACTTGACTGGCATCGGTTGAGCCCCCTTTTGAAAAAGAAAAAGATGCTTTGCATGAAGCACTCTCAAAAATACGCGTGCCTTTCCCGTCCCCTGGCTGACCCAGGGGAAGAAAAGTCCTCTGAGAGCCATGACTTGTTCATCTTGGTTCTTTTAGAGACACAGCGAGGGGACTCCAACCACAGTCTCCCTCGTTGCCACTAACTGGGCCACACACACCCCACTTGACTGGCATCGGTTGAGCACCCTTTTGACAAAGAAAAAGATGCTTTGCATGAAGCACTCTCAAAAATACGCGTGCCTTTCCCGTCCCCTGGCTGACCCAGGGGAAGAAAACTCCTCTGAGAGCCATGACTTGTTCATCTTGGTTCTTTTAGAGACACAGCGAGGGGACTCCAACCACAGTCTCCCTCGTTGCCACTAACTGGGCCACACACACCCCACTTGACTGGCATCGGTTGAGCCCCCCTTTTGACAAAGAAAAAGATGCTTTGCATGAAGCACTCTCAAAAATACGCGTGCCTTTCCCGTCCCCTGGCTGACCCAGGGGAAGAAAAGTCCTCTGAGAGCCATGACTTGTTCATCTTGGTTCTTTTAGAGACACAGCGAGGGGACTCCAACCACAGTCTCCCTCGTTGCCACTAACTGGGCCACACACACCCCACTTGACTGGCATCGGTTGAGCCCCCCTTTTGACAAAGAAAAAGATGCTTTGCATGAAGCACTCTCAAAAATACGCGTGCCTTTCCCGTCCCCTGGCTGACCCAGGGGAAGAAAAGTCCTCTGAGAGCCATGACTTGTTCATCTTGGTTCTTTTAGAGACACAGCGAGGGGACTCCAACCACAGTCTCCCTCGTTGCCACTAACTGGGCCACACACACCCCACTTGACTGGCATCGGTTGAGCCCCCTTTTGAAAAAGAAAAAGATGCTTTGCATGAAGCACTCTCAAAAATACGCGTGCCTTTCCCGTCCCCTGGCTGACCCAGGGGAAGAAAAGTCCTCTGAGAGCCATGACTTGTTCATCTTGGTTCTTTTAGAGACACAGCGAGGGGACTCCAACCACAGTCTCCCTCGTTGCCACTAACTGGGCCACACACACCCCACTTGACTGGCATCGGTTGAGCACCCTTTTGACAAAGAAAAAGATGCTTTGCATGAAGCACTCTCAAAAATACGCGTGCCTTTCCCGTCCCCTGGCTGACCCAGGGGAAGAAAAGTCCTCTGAGAGCCATGACTTGTTCATCTTGGTTCTTTTAGAGACACAGCGAGGGGACTCCAACCACAGTCTCCCTCGTTGCCACTAACTGGGCCACACACACCCCACTTGACTGGCATCGGTTGAGCACCCTTTTGAAAAAGAAAAAGATGCTTTGCATGAAGCACTCTCAAAAATACGCGTGCCTTTCCCGTCCCCTGGCTGACCCAGGGGAAGAAAAGTCCTCTGAGAGCCATGACTTGTTCATCTTGGTTCTTTTAGAGACACAGCGAGGGGACTCCAACCACAGTCTCCCTCGTTGCCACTAACTGGGCCACACACACCCCACTTGACTGGCATCGGTTGACCCCCCCTTTTGACAAAGAAAAAGATGCTTTGCATGAAGCACTCTCAAAAATACGCGTGCCTTTCCCGTCCCCTGGCTGACCCAGGGGAAGAAAAGTCCTCTGAGAGCCATGACTTGTTCATCTTGGTTCTTTTAGAGACACAGCGAGGGGACTCCAACCACAGTCTCCCTCGTTGCCACTAACTGGGCCACACACACCCCACTTGACTGGCATCGGTTGAGCCCCCTTTTGAAAAAGAAAAAGATGCTTTGCATGAAGCACTCTCAAAAATACGCGTGCCTTTCCCGTCCCCTGGCTGACCCAGGGGAAGAAAAGTCCTCTGAGAGCCATGACTTGTTCATCTTGGTTCTTTTAGAGACACAGCGAGGGGACTCCAACCACAGTCTCCCTCGTTGCCACTAACTGGGCCACACACACCCCACTTGACTGGCATCGGTTGAGCCCCCCTTTTGACAAAGAAAAAGATGCTTTGCATGAAGCACTCTCAAAAATACGCGTGCCTTTCCCGTCCCCTGGCTGACCCAGGGGAAGAAAAGTCCTCTGAGAGCCATGACTTGTTCATCTTGGTTCTTTTAGAGACACAGCGAGGGGACTCCAACCACAGTCTCCCTCGTTGCCACTAACTGGGCCACACACACCCCACTTGACTGGCATCGGTTGAGCCCCCTTTTGAAAAAGAAAAAGATGCTTTGCATGAAGCACTCTCAAAAATACGCGTGCCTTTCCCGTCCCCTGGCTGACCCAGGGGAAGAAAAGTCCTCTGAGAGCCATGACTTGTTCATCTTGGTTCTTTTAGAGACACAGCGAGGGGACTCCAACCACAGTCTCCCTCGTTGCCACTAACTGGGCCACACACACCCCACTTGACTGGCATCGGTTGAGCACCCTTTTGACAAAGAAAAAGATGCTTTGCATGAAGCACTCTCAAAAATACGCGTGCCTTTCCCGTCCCCTGGCTGACCCAGGGGAAGAAAAGTCCTCTGAGAGCCATGACTTGTTCATCTTGGTTCTTTTAGAGACACAGCGAGGGGACTCCAACCACAGTCTCCCTCGTTGCCACTAACTGGGCCACACACACCCCACTTGACTGGCATCGATTGAGCACCCTTTTGAAAAAGAAAAAGATGCTTTGCATGAAGCACTCTCAAAAATACGCGTGCCTTTCCCGTCCCCTGGCTGACCCAGGGGAAGAAAAGTCCTCTGAGAGCCATGACTTGTTCATCTTGGTTCTTTTAGAGACACAGCGAGGGGACTCCAACCACAGTCTCCCTCGTTGCCACTAACTGGGCCACACACACCCCACTTGACTGGCATCGGTTGAGCCCCCCTTTTGACAAAGAAAAAGATGCTTTGCATGAAGCACTCTCAAAAATACGCGTGCCTTTCGCCTCCCCTGGCTGACCCAGGGGAAAAAAAGTCCTCTGAGAGCCAGGTCCACATTGTCAGTGGACAGACACGTGTGCTTATCTGCCAGCAGACCCCCAGCAGCACTGAAGACAGGTTCCGAGAGAACGCTGGCTGCAGGACACGACAAGATCCTCAAGGCGTACGTGGCGAGCTCAGGCAATTTATCCAGATTGGAAGCCTAAAATGAGCAGGGCTCAAGTTGCACAATAATGGAATCGATGTTTCTTTGCATATACTCATATATCTGTGTGTCTCCCTCTTTTTCCTTGTCCAGCTGTTTTGTTTTCACATGAGTATATGTCCTTGTCACTTTCCCATGTGTTTGTGTTATGTTGTGAGTTGTTTGTCACCTTTTGGACACCTTTCAGGGTGTTTTCTAGGTGTTTTACTGTGTTTGTGATTGCCTGCCATTGTTTCCTATGGGCTCGAGTTCGGTTCGTCGAACGTTCGACGAGCCGAACTCGAGCCAGACCCCCCGTTCGGCGAACCGCCTCGAGCCGAACCGGGACCGGTTCGCTCATCTCTACTGCCTAGGTCCGCTCTTCTAGTGGTGCAAAAGAGACGAACAGCAGCGTAAGCCGCACAAAGCTCCTACCTCTGTTCGCTCCCCTAGGGTGCGAGGATACGAACAACTGCCAGACGCAGTATAAGGAACGTTACCCTAGCGGCAACGTCCACCTACGAGTCAAATCACAAGGCCCAGCCAGACCATGTGCCTCAGGCACCTGCCTATGTCCGCTCCCCTAAGAGGTAAGGATACGGACAGCAGCCGAAGCTGTAAGGTATAAGAACGCTACCCTGTCGGTAGCGCTCACCTAGCATAGACAGAGAAATGCCTAGAGGAACGCGCACAGAGCGTCTACTCTTATGCATGAACCAAGAGGACTGAGCGCCATGCGGCGTGTGTCAGGGTCTTATATAGACTCTGTGCCTCATCCAAGATGGAGGACACCAGAGCCAATCCGCTGCCAGAATGACAGGAGTGACGTCATGCTGGCCTATCACCGAGCAAGGTGTCACAAGCACATGACCAGCGACCAATCGGCATAGAAGGTGTCAGAGACATGTGACCTCGTGTCAGCGATGATGTCACCCGCACATGTGCAATGGCTCCAAGATAGGACTTAGTCTCCGGCGCTCGCACATGTGCAGTAGCAAGAAATCTGGACTTAGTCTCCGGCGCTCGCACATGTGCAGTAGCAAGAAATCTGGACTTAGTCTCCAGCGCTCGCACATGTGCAGTAGCAAGAAATCTGGACTTAGTCTCCAGCGCTCGCACATGTGCAGTAGCAAGAAATCTGGACATAGTCTCCAGTGCTCGCAGCAACCGTAACAGAGATTCACTCCCTGCACCACGGTTGTTTGGTGGAAAAGCCGAGCTAAGATCGAGTAACAGCTTCTGCTGATACTCCTGCATATGTGCGTCCCTTTCTATGGCTGGAATTATGTCACAAAATTTGGACTTGTACCGGGGATCTAATAGTGTGGCAAGCTAGTAGTCATCATCACTTATAATTTTGACAATACGAGGGTCATGTTGGAGGTAGTGCAGCAAGAAGGCGCTCATGTGTCTTACGCAGCCATGCGGACCAAGTCCACGCTGTGTTTGTGGCATAGAGGTGCTAACCATTCTTTCTTCCTCTGACATCTCCCCCCAACCTCTTTTAACAGAAATTTGACCAAGGTCTCCCTCATCCTCTGAGTCTTCCATGTCCATGGACAGTTCGTCCTCCATTTCTTCATGTTCTCCTGCACCGTCCTCAACATTTCGCCTGCTACTATGTGCCCTTGTTGATCCCTGTCCCCCATTGTCCCATGCCTGCCGCGTTGGTGATGATGAACATCTGGACCTTGGTGATGTTGTTGTGTCTTGCGCATATGAATCCTCCTGCAGTTCCTCCCCTTCCTGTTGTCCCACCCCCTGACTCGGAATAGTGTTTAGCGTGTGCTCCAGCATTAAAATGACTGGAATTATCATGTGGATAATGGCATTGTCAGCGCTAAACATATTCGTCGCCATGTCGAAACTGTGCAGAAGGGTGCATAGGTCCTTGATCTGAGACCACTCCATCAGGGTGATCTGCCCCACCTCTGCATCTCGTTGGCCCAGGCTATACGTCATGACGTATTGCACCAGGGCTCAACGGTGCTGCCACAGTCGCTGTAACATGTGGAGAGTCGAATTCCAGCGTGTCGGCACATCGCATTTCAGGCGATGAACCGGCCAGCTGAAAGACTTCTGGAGCGATGCAAGTCGCTCAGCAGTGGTGGTTGAACGGCGGAAATGAGCAGACAGTTTTCGTGCCCTGTTTAGAAGGCCATCTAGGCCGGGATAGTGTGTTTAAAAATTGCTGGACAACAAGGTTCAACACGTGAGCCATACAAGGCATGTGTGTCACCTTGCCCAGGCGAAGGGCCGCACCCAGGTTTGCAGCATTGTCGCACACGGCCTTACCAGGCTGCAGGTTGAGTGGAGACAACCATTTATTAAACTCAGTCTCCAGAGCTGCCCACAACTCAGCCGCTGTGTGACTCTTATTTCCAAGACATTTCAAGCTAAAGACCGCCTGATGCTGTTGCGCTCTGCTGCCAGCATAATAATAAGGGGTGCGTGATTCCTTCTGCGCAGTTACAATGCTGGTGGCCTGACCAGGCAGGCTTTCGGCGGAGGTGGAGGACCCAGACGAGGTGGAGGAGGCAGAAGCAGTGGCGGAACTTGGACAGACAGAGGATTGAAACACAAGTCGTGGGGATGCACTTTCCTCACAAACCTGCATTTTTTCATGGACAACTTCGTCGTCAGTAGCATCCTCCTCCACCGCCTCTGTTGACCTCCTCGAGTGCCTGACTGTGGGTTGACAGTAGGTGGGATCTAAAACTTCCTCATCATGCATTGTGACCGAGCCTCAGACCGAGCCTCTTCCTGACGTGAACCATTATTTAAGTTTTCATCCCAATCTGGTATCTGCGTCTCATCATCATCAGTATGTTCCTCATTGTCTATAACAACAGGTGTTACAGTTTGTGAATAAGGGTCAACATTATGCTCAAAAACATGGTCCTCACGGCCTGAATCAGAGTCACAAAGGTTCTGGGCATCACTGCAGACCATTTCCTGGTCTGTACTCACTGTAGCTTGGGAGCAGACCTCTGATTCCCATACTATAGTGTGACTGAACAGCTCTGCAGACTCAGCCATCTCTGTTCCACCATACTGTGCAGGGCGGATGGAGACTTGAGAGCTGGGAGAAAGCAAGTGTGATTGGGATGACAACTCAGAGGACTGGTGTTTTTTGGATGCGGTAGTTGAGGTGGCGGAGAGGGCACTTGTTGGACAACTTGAGATCCATTCAAGCATTTTCTTTTTTTGGCCATCATCTACCTTTGTTCCAGTTGTTTGTGTCCGTAAAAAAGGGAGCACATAGGATTGTCCACTATAAGTAGTAGAGATCTTACTCACTAAGGTTGACAAATCTCCGGGCCCGGATGGCATACACCCCAGAGTACTACAGGAATTGAGTTCTGTGATAGATAGACCATTATTTTTAATCTTCTCAGATTCCTTAATAACAGGGTCGGTACCGCAGGACTGGCGCATAGCAAATGTGGTGCCAATATTCAAAAAGGGGACAAAAACTGAGCCGGGAAATTATAGGCCGGTAAGTTTAACCTCTACGGTTGGTAAAATCCTTGAGGGTTTCTTGAGAGATGCTATACTGGAGTATCTCAAGAAAAATAACCTTATGACAGAGTATCAACATGGGTTTATGAGGGATCGATCCTGTCAAACTAATTTGATCAGCTTCTATGAAGAGGTAAGTTCAAGTCTGGACCAGGGAAATGCAGTGGATGTTGTGTATATGGACTTTTCAAAAGCTTTTGATACGGTGCCACACAAAAGGTTGGTACATAAAATGAGAATAATGGGGATAGGGGAAAATATGTGTAACTGGGTTAAAAACTGGCTCAGTGATAGGAAACAAAGGGTGGTTATTAATGGTACGTACTCGGACTGGGTCTCAGTTCATAGTGGGGTACCACAGGGGTCAGTATTGGGCCCGCTTCTTTTCAACATATTTATAAATGACCTTGTTGGGGGCATGCGGAGTAGAATTTCAATATTTGCAGATGATACTAAACTCTGCAGGGTAATCAATACAGAGGAGGATAATTTTATATTACAGGGAGATTTATGTAAATTGGAGGATTGGGCTGAGAAGTGGCAATTGAAGTTTAATGTAGATAAATGTAAGGTCATGCACTTGGGTAGAGGAAATAAAATTTATAATTATGTACTTAATTGTAGAGCACTGGGTAAAACAGACACAGAAAAAGACTTGGGTGTATGGGTGAATGGTAAACTTCACTTTAGTGGCTAGTGTCAGGCAGCTGCTGCCAGGGCTAATAAAATAATGGGATGTATTAAAAGAGGTATAAGTGTTCATGAAAAAAATATAGTTCTACCTCTGTACAAGTCACTAGTGCGACCGCACTTAGAATACTGTGTACAATTCTGGTCACCGATATATAAGAAGGATATAGCTGAACTGGAGAGGGTGCAGAGAAGAGCGACCAAGATTATTAGAGGAATGGGTGGGCTGCAATACCAAGACAGGTTATTAAACTTGGGGTTATTTAGTTTGGAAAAACGAAGGCTTAGGGGGGATCTAATCACAATGTATAAATATATGAGGGGACAGTACAGAGACCTTTCCAAAGATCTTTTTACACCTAGGCCTGCGACTGGAACACGGGGGCATCCGCTACGTCTTGAGGAAAGAAGGTTTAATCATAATCACAGACGAGGATTCTTTACTGTACGAGCAGTGAGACTATGGAACTCTCTGCCGCATGATGTTGTAATGAGTGATTCACTACTAACATTTAAGCAGAGCCTGGACGCCTTTCTTGAAAAATTTAATATTACCAGTTATGTATATTAGATTTTATGACAGGGTATTGATCCAGGGAACTAGTCTGATTGCCGGATGTGGAGTCAGGAAGGAAATTTTTCTCCATTGGAACTTGTTTGCCACATTGGGTTTTTTTTGCCTTCCTCTGGATCAACATGTTAGGCTACGGGTTGAACTAGATGGACTTAGAGTCTCCCTTCAACCTTAAAAACTATGATACTATGATACTTTTGCTGGAAGATGGTCTATCTTCAGCAGATGTTAATGGAGCTTTGCCACCTTCCCCACGGACAAACCCTTTTATTTATTTTCCAACACTCCTCTTCCCCTTTCCACCAGTATCTGTCATTTTGCCACTCATTTTGATTGCGACAAGATTGTGCACTTAAAATGTGGTAGTAAAAATTGAGAGGTGGTGTAGATTGCAGCGGTGGTCTATCTTTATTAACAGCAGAATAGACAACAATAACTATCCCTGACAATGCAACTACGGCCCTTAAACTGGCAGCATAGTTTGCTAGTATAAAGACTTAGTAACAATGAGTTTGAGTGTGCAATGCAGAGGTGCTGCAAATAGCTTTCCATCAGTGGGACAATAATGGAAGTCCAACAGCCACTTTTAGGATGCCACTAAGTTTACTCAGTGTTTGCTAGTATAATGGCTTAGTAACAATGAGCTTGAGTGTGCAAAGGGCAGGAGGGTACAGTGGCAGGGTTGTGGGTCAGTGTACAGGAAAGGAAGCCTCACTTTCTATCCCTCCTAATGGGGAAATGCAGCGAGGAAGTCCCTGACCTTAGCTACACAGACGCTGTTATCTGTAGCTGTTAAAATCTGTTTCCACGGATCTGACTGTCACCTATGGCTCTGAGCCTGCTGTTATTAGCTCTTACAAGGGCTAATAGAAACTTCTATCCCTATTCTGTATAGCGCTGTGTGTAGAGCGTACACAGCAGTATCGGAGACAGGAGCTACGCCAGCGGTGACTGACACCCAGACGCAGAAAAGATAATGGCGTCCGGACGGGCAGATACCTGTTTTTATAATGCAGGGACATGTGACATGGACATCCTATCACATGCCGTTGCTTCTCTGGCTAAAAGTCCACTTAGCTGTGTGTGTGTCTGGGATTGGCTGACATGCTGGCCTGCCCCACTACACACGCGCGCTTAGGGAAGGAAGACAAGGAAAAAAAAAAAAATGGCCATTATCCCAGCAGCAGTGATCTGAATGCGCTGTTCCCGCACACTATACGCTGAAATTTCATAATAGTGTGAGTCACAGAGTGACTTACACTATTACAGCGGAAAGCCAGCTAGTAATTAGCTTGGCTTTTTGCTGCTAGAACCGTTCTCGAACATAACTAGAACTATCGAGCTTTAGCAAAAAGCTCGAGTTCTAGTTCGATCTAGAACAGCCCCCAAAATCACTCGAACCTCGAACTGGAGAACCACGAACCGCGCTCAACTCTAGTGCCAAGAAAAGACCAAGGGGGGACGGATGGCGTCCGGCCGCATGTAAACCGAGGCCATAAAAGCAGGGATGCCAGGACTCTGCCGCCATTTGGTTCCTGGAAGATACCGCTGCCAGCATGCACCGTCCATCCGGTAGCCCCGCAGTCCCTGAGCCCGCGCCCGGCACCGCAGCGTGGGTAGAAATCCGGACCATCCGTCTGAGCAGCCGTTTGCAGGTAAAAGTGCAGCTCCTCTTGGAGGAGTGGGAGGCCTACATGGCGGATGTGGTGGTGGCCATATGGAGACGCGAGGTGGAGGAAGACTTGGAGGAGCGGGTAAGCGACCCACGCCCCTGTGTCCCTACAGGATGGGTCGCTGCGGCTGAGGGGCCCGGTCTGCGCCCGCTCACCCTGCTGTCTCCCCCGCTACCCGTGTTGGCTGCTGCCACCCTGTTTTGCTATATTTTTAGCACTAAGGTTCAGATACGGCTTTAAAGAAGGCAAATAAGTAATTTTATTATAAAGGTTAATATGAAATACAAACTTAAAGGAAAAGTATGATATTGCGTACACTTTTGTATATTGAACATACAAAGGTTAAGTACAGATAAATACTTACATCACCAAGGAGTTTTGGACATCATCTGCCTGGAGGTCAGAGAAGCATGACATAGACAGAGGACTCCTGGACATCACTGCCCGGATGTCTCACGGTGCAGCAAACATGAGCTTCTGTCTGTGCTATACTTTATCTGATCTTAAATATTGGCTTGAACAATATTACAAGCCTTAAAGTTAGGGTACCTTCACACTTTAGCGATGCAGCAGCGATCCGACCAGCGATCTGACCTGGTCAGGATCGCTGCTGCATCGCTACATGGTCGCTGGTGAGCTGTCAAACAGGCAGATCTCACCAGCGACCAGAGACCAGCCCCTAGCCAGCAGCGACGTGCAAGCGACGCTGCGCTTGCACGGAGCCGGCGTCTGGAAGCTGCGGACACTGGTAACTAAGGTAAACATCGGGTATGGTTACCCGATGTTTACCTTAGTTAGCAGCTCACACCGCTTAACTTAGCGTGTGCAGGGAGCAGGAGCCGGCATTGGCAGCATGAGAGCTGCGGAGGCTGGTAACGAAGGTAAATATCGGGTAACCACCTTGGTTACCCGATGTTTACCTTGGTTACAGCTTACCGCAGGCTGTCAGACGCTGGCTCCTGCTCCCTGCACATTCAGTATCGTTGCTCTCTCGCTGTCACACACAGCGATGTGTGCTTATCAGCGGGAGAGCAACAATAAAAAAACGAACCAGCACTGTGTGTAACGAGCAGCGATCTCACAGCAGGGGCCAGATCGCTGCTCAGTGTCACACACAGCGAGATCGCTAATGAGGTCACAAAAAACATGACTCAGCAGCGATCTCGCTGTGTGTGAAGTACCCCTTAATGTGTTGTAGTCTTATTGATCCATGCCCTTTGATGGCCAGTCATGGGGCATAGATGAATCAGAGATACACCATGTCATGATATATTTTACCTTCTCACTGTATGTGCTGTAATACTATGTCTTGGGATGTAAGTAACCATACCTTCCCCCCATCCCCTGTGTCTCTGGGCCCATAATGCAATTATCTCTTGTCCACACAGCCAGGGGAACTTCTCATTGTTTCGTAAGCAGTGGATAACGCCAACTACACAAACCTGTAGACATCTCGGCGCCAACCTTCTAGAATCTTCTAGTGGCCCAACCATTGCATAGACCCCTACCCTTGAGGGGCGGGCCCACGAGCTCAGACAATTCACTCCTGTTTCCAAATGCAGTTGGGAGCTGAGTGTTGAAGAGGAAGGGAGCGAGATCTGATTCTGCGGACAGATCTCGCCGTCCAGTGGATTGTGTGGGATTTCTGGGACTCTGAAGAGGACTATTTCGTCGTGATCTGGCACTTTGGATTATCGGGAGGTGCCCCCGAATCTGTTTTATTTGGACTTGTCGTGTGCTGTTCCTCTATTCCTGTTAGTAAACCTGTTGGATCATCCTCGGCCTGTTGTCTCTCCTTGCTCTGCTGTACACCCCGTCACACACCACACATCAGACAATGGGGTAATAAACCCACAGCATTCAAATCTCCCAAGAATACACATCAGGTATTTGAGCTAGGTAAATGGATATATTGTCTGTCTGTGTATATAGAAAACCCATAAAACATCAGATTGTTGAACTAAAGTCAATCATAAGGATTCTCTTACAATGGTATATTGTCTGTCTGTATATATACAACAAACACACAGAAACCCTTAAGCATACACAAGATTGTGTAACCATGTTCACTTTGTCTGTATGGTTAAACAATATGTTATAGTATAACATATTGTATAAACTCAAAAATAGCCATTTTTATATTTGCAATACACGCCCCACCACTAGGCCCGCTACCCCTACAACCAGTAGCGGAACCCTGCCTGTCCGCCCGAGCGGACCAGCCTGCAGAAGAGGTCCGCGGACGACTCGAACCGCTTCCTTGGAAGCTCCCGAGGGCAGCGTCAGTCTGCGAAGACACACCGGTGGCATCGGAAGTGACCGCACCCAGTACCGTCCCTACTCCGGTGATCCGTCCCGTCCAGGAGGAGGCTCAGCAGGTGAGGACCCCTGTACCCATACCCCACGCCTCGGCTGAGGCTGCGCCGGGTCGTCGCTGTGAGGCAGAGGACGCCAGTAGTGGGCAGTGTGAAGGAGGCCCTGCGGGGCTCGACCCGTGCGCAGGGGCAGGCAGGCGCCTCTTACTGGGACAGAGAGCCGAGCCAGCTGGGCCGGGAAATTGCGGAGAAGGAGAAGCGGAAGGCCGAGATGATAGTCCGCACGATCCAGGAGAAGGAAAACCTCCACAGAGCCACCTTCCGGGTGCGGGGCCCGGTATACGAGGGTCAGGTGCGAAGATTCGACCCCCACTGGGGGTATGGATTTATTTTCGAGCCAGGCCTAGAGGCTGAGGTGTTTGTGGCCCGCCGGGATGTCAATGCCCATCTACCAGAGGGCCACCCGGGCCGTAACTTGCTCCCAGGCGATCTGGTGACATACACGCGGCACTGTGGAGAGAGGGGCTGGTATGCCCTGGATGCCAAGCTGAGAGGAGGCCAAGAGGCCCAAGAACCGGCCCAGCCCCCTCCTCCATCCTGCGGTGTGGACTTGAAGTGAGGCAGCGGTCCCTCCGTTGCACCGTTGTCCCCGTTGGAACCACCAGTACCGTTACCCTGTTAAGTAAATGAATGAATCAGACCGAGCAAATAACCTGACTGACACCGTGATTGACCCGGCCGTTGCCGGCAAGTTGTCCCCGCAGGGACCCTTTGTTACCGTTAGCATGAGGAACTCTTCATAGACATGCCTGAGAACTTGCAGGGCACCCACGAACTGGATCAGGACTGGGGTCAAGGAGTGCTGCCCACTTCTTAGGGGCAGCATCAGGGCTAGGTTGCTTGGGTGGGAGAGCGGAAGCCGTCCGTCCGTTATTATTAAAAATGTATATATATGTGTTTTGCAACGTTTAAGTGACATGGGGATGCAGTGGCGCCCTCCCCGCCCGCGACAACTTTGTGACGCCAAGTTGTCGCCCGCAGGCTCTGGCCCCTGGAACTCTAGCTGTGGCGGTAGCTGTATTTCCTTCTACTGGTCGGACGATTGGCTTCTATCGGGTCTTGTATGTTAGGAAACCCCTGGGGTTCCGGTCACTGACGGATTTGACCTCTTAACGGCGACTCCAAGCCTGGTCGGGGTCCGCAGGCCCTGCCGGTGTGTGCTGGCTTCACTTCGCTCCCCGGTTCGGTACCCGCGGGCCACCGCCCGACCCCGGTCCTATAGTTCCGCGTCAATTTGCCTCTCCTGCACACGGCCACCACCGTCTGCCAACCTTACTCTTAGTGCCCGGGCCACACACCCGGACACGGTCAGTTTACTCCTTCACTCCTCTCCCTTGCACTTCCCTAACTCGACTCTCTCTTCCTTTTCCCGCCTCCAGGACTGTGAACTCCTCAGTGGGTGGGGCCAACCGCCTGGCTCCACCCCACCTGGTGTGGACATCAGCCCCTGGAGAGAGTCAACAAGGATTTTGTGTCTGGCTGATGTGCCTGTCTCGGGGTGGGAGGGGGTGTTGCAGTACCTGTGACGACCTGGCTAGTCCAGGGCGCCACATAAGCGCAAATTATTTTTTACGCGGCAATCATACTGTGAATTGGGGAATCAGTCCAGTAAGCTTCTGGCCTTTATGATTCAGAAGTATAATTCCTCTAACACCATGCTTCACCTGATGGAAGTATATTCACCTAACCGGCGGATATCATTCAATGCTTTATAGTTCCCGTTATAAATCTAGGAGTGGGGTATCAATGAATGACTGAATGACTGCTTGGCGTATTTAGCTGACATGGACTTCTCGAGGCTGACTGCTGCTCAACAATCCTTTTTAGACGCCAACATTACTTTAGATAAACTAAAATCTGCTATTGCTGATTTGGCTGTGGGTAAGGCCCCAGGACCAGATGATTTTCCTGTAGAATTATATGGGAGGTATCAGAAATTTTTGCTGAGGCCGGGGCCACACGGGGACTACTGCGATCCTCGCATGACACTCGGCTCATGCTGGCAGTACAGCGGGAGTCGAGTGTCATTGCGACTGAGCTCCGATCGTGCGATCGGACCTCAGCTGCGGGGGGCGGGCAGGCACTGAGGAGGGACGGGCCAGCGCTGAGGAGGAGAGGGAGGCATTTATCTCCCTCTCTCCTCCATTGCCGGCAATTGCAATTCTTGTGTGACGCCCCTGGACTATCGGGTCATCACAGGGTATTACACAATCTGAAAACCTTGGGCGGGATAGGCCCAAGCACATGCTGCTTAGAATATATAGCCTGTGGACAAGGCTGGATGGCAATGTGTGAACAGCCACCACTCGCCAAAAATCAAGACAGATGGAAAAATAAAGAAATGAAGTACACTGCAATATGGGGACCTACCAAAAACCTATATAACAATGAAAAACCGCATAAAAACAACCTCTACTCAAAATATTGTGTTTTGCAAAGTGTGCACAGTACCAACATTCCAAACTGTACTATTGAAAAATTATTTGCCAAAAACCTCATTTTTCAATAGTACAGTTTGGAATGTTGGTACTGTGCACACTTTGCAAAACACAATATTTTGAGTAGAGGTTATACACAATCTGCTCTCCCATGCAGTATCCACCTCCTTCTTGGTTTTGGGTCCCTAACCATATGGTGTTGCCTACATCAGCTAATCAAACCCTAGATACATTATTCACCACACCCACCAAACACACCAGTGGATGGTTTGAGTGGAATAGAGTTGTGTCGCCCCCACAACAGCAGTTGGGCTGCTCGGAACCGGATCCGCAGTGGCTCGAGGGGTTTCCGGACATGGGGGTCGTGCGGACACTCAAATAAAGGGGACGTATATGTACGGGGATTGCTGTAGATACTTCGTGATGCTGTAACACCCGAATGTCAGTGTTGTAGGTAGATAGATACGGTGGTGCTATGGAGGACTCAGAGACACAATGATGATAAATATAGGCCACAACAGCCCAAACAATACAGTTAACAATCTATGCAGCTCAGAGAATGTCAAGTACCGGCCCGTAGATAGGGTGAGGACTATATTCTCCGGCAATTTACTCCCTCCCTTAAATATTAATGGGGTTTACCCGGGATGTGCTACTACGGGTTGTGGTACGTGGTCTCTCCAAGAGTACAATCTTACAACCGCCACCCCTGTTATATTCACAATTTACATAGGGCACTCGGCCAATTCTCCCCTTAAGTCCCTCTGCAGAAAATACTTAGTACTATAAATATATATATATATATATATATATATATATATATATATATATATATATTCATTCATACTTTTATGTAATCACTTTAACTTTTGCTGTCTCCGGGCAGTGGGAGGAATCAGAAAGAACATAATTTTAGTCCTCTGCCGTGAGAAAAACACAGTTTCACTTTATATACCTTCTGGATTAATGCAAAACGTCTTCATTTAGCACAGTCCTTTCTCTGTAAACAACTCTTTAACAGTAGTTTTAATTTATAAGGAGTCTTTGTTCTAAATAACTGTCCCTATCTAACTATTAACACACATTGACCGGTCTCTCAATAGTTATAACTCACAGACTTCTTTCGATGTCTTTTGCCACACAGACACAGCACTCAGGGTTAATTCGCAGGAGGCCAGTCTGTTATCCCAAGATGGCGGATCTGTCTTTGGAGGCCAGTCTGTTATCCCAAGATGGCGGATCTCTTTCTCCTCGCAATATTCACTCTGCTTCTTGTTTATTTAAACCACGAGTTAAACACTTCATTCCTTAGTTCAGCATCTCCTTTATGATGGAGCAATAAAAATCCTACTGTGGAGACAGATCAGTAGTCATTCCCTTTTCTCAAAAGAAAGCAACCGAGCCCACAGGAACTCACTCTCCTCTCCTTAACAGCTCCAGCGCACGCACGCCTTTTTTCGCCCAACTGCCACACTATTTTAAAAATCAACTGTGCCCAGTCATGCTCTACAGTGTCACCTGGTGGCCATTGAAATTATAGCACAGATATACACCACTATATGTATGTCTTTCATCCTGTTACACTCCACCCCACTTAAGATTTGGCGTCCCGGCAAATAATTTTCTATACTTTATGTGCAATACATACTCTTCAGGGTTGTATCGTATCGGGGGAACACCAGCTGTGCTCCTCTCTGACCTCCTTAAGCCGGGATTAGCTGTGCTTGAGGGGGTGATTGTCACGTCTGTCGGCATGACGACACTTGGGGGCAGTTCTGGAACATCCGGAATCTGCAATGCCAGACCTTGGTCGTCTGAGGACACGTTACTGAAATCATCACAGCAGGTACATATGCAGTGCCTACAAGTAGTATTCAACCCCCTGCAGATTTAGCAGGTTTGATAAGATGCAAATAAGTTAGAGCCTGCAAACTTCAAACAAGAGCAGGATTTATTAACAGATGCATAAATCTTACAAACCAACAAGTTATGTTGCTCAGTTAAATTTTAATAAATTTTCAACATAAAAGTGTGGGTCAATTATTATTCAACCCCTAGGTTTAATATTTTGTGGAATAACCCTTGTTTGCAATTACAACTAATAATCGTCTTTTATAATACCTGATCAGGCCGGCACAGGTCTCTGGAGTTATCTTGGTCCACTCCTCCATGCAGATCTTCTCCAAGTTATCGAGGTTCTTTGGGTGTCTCATGTGGACTTTAATCTTGAGCACCTTCCACAAGTTTTCAATTGGGTTAAGGTCAGGAGACTGACTAGGCCACTGCAACACCTTGATTTTTTCCCTCTTGAACCAGGCCTTGGTTTTCTTGGCTGTGTGCTTTGGGTCGTTGTCTTGTTGGAAGATGAAATGACGACCCATCTTAAGATCCTTGATGGAGGAGCGGAGGTTCTTGGCCAAAATCTCCATGTAGGCCGTGCTATCCATCTTCCCATGGATGCGGACCAGATGGCCAGGCCCCTTGGCTGAGAAACAGCCCCACAGCATGATGCTGCCACCACCATGCTTGACTGTATGGATGGTATTCTTGGGGTCGTATGCAGTGCCATCCAGTCTCCAAACGTCAAGTGTGTGGTTGGCATCAAAGATCTCGATCTTGGTCTCATCAGACCAGAGAACCTTGAACCAGTCTGTCTCAGAGTCCTCCAAGTGATCATGAGCAAATGTAGACGAGCCTTGACATGACGCTTTGAAAGTAAAGGTACCTTACGGGCTCGTCTGGAACGGAGACCATTGCGGTGGAGTACGTTACTTATGGTATTGACTGAAACCAATGTCCCCACTGCCATGAGATCTTCCCGGAGCTCCTTCCTTGTTGTCCTTGGGTTAGCCTTGACTCTTCGGACAAGCCTGGCCTCGGCACGGGTGGAAACTTTCAAAGGCTGTCCAGGCCGTGGAAGGCTAACAGTAGTTCCATAAGCCTTCCACTTCCGGATGATGCTCCCAACAGTGGAGACAGGTATTCCCAACTCCTTGGAAAGGGTTTTGTACCCCTTGCCAGCCTTGTGACCCTCCACGATCTTGTCTCTGATGGCCTTGGAATGCTCCTTTTGTCTTTCCCATGTTGACCAAGTATGAGTGCTGTTCACAAGTTTGAGGAGGGTCTTAATTAGTCAGAAAAGGCTGGAAAAAGAGATAATTAATCCAAACATGTGAAGCTCATTGTTCTTTGTGCCTGAAATACTTCTTAATACTTTAGAGGAACCAAACAGAATTCTTGTGGTTTGAGGGGTTGAATAATAAATGACCCTCTGAATAAACTTTTCACAATTTAAAAAAAAAATAAAAAAAGAAATAACATTCTTTTTTTGCTGCAGTGCATTTCACACTTCCAGGCTGATCTACAGTCCAAATGTCACAATGCCAAGTTAATTCCGAATGTGTAAACCTGCTAAATCTGCAGGGGGTTGAATACTACTTGTAGGCACTGTAGGTTTATTCGATTGACCCGTGACTGGTGGGTCAGACGAAATAGGTGGGCATGGGAGTGCGTCAGAGACGCACTTTTTCAACCAGTTTCGATGCATTGTACGTCGAGCTCCGACATCCTTCAGGGATCACGGTGTACACACTTCCCCCTGCAAGTGGCCCATCCACCACTGTGTACGGTGTAGCCTCCCACCTATCATCCAACTTTCCACCTGGGCGGGTAACCCGTACAAGTACTCTATCACCCACCTGAAACTCCTCTCCATACACCAGTCCACGGTCTCGATGGGGATGGTCCTGTATCCATTCCTCCACCAACCAGTGGATTTCCCGTAACTTCGTTTGTTGGTTCTGAACTGTAAAAACATTAAAATTAATACATCTAGTTATCAAATATTTCATAGTAAGACATATACGTTCACAGTTCTGTTTATGTTGGAGGGCATAGTTTATTAATTAAGTTTTTATAAGGAATAAGTATTAAAATATCTATATTGAGTATACTTGAGTACTGACATGGAAGGATATATATAAATCCTTCCCGAAGCTTCCAGAAGGTTACGTAATACGGAACTATATTCAACTAAACACCCTATATGGACTGAACAGCTGGTATATAATACACGATGGAGGGGGCTACTTGCTCGCTCCTCCACATTGCCTGCGGTCAGAAGACTCCAGTGCTGCAAGATGAGACACGCTGTCCGGCCTAAGAGATGACACCCCCTGCCTTGCCATTCAGGACCCAAAGAGAGATGGGTAAAGATTTCCCATTGATCAGTATGGACTAAATGAACTCTTTGCGTAAGCTAACAAAGTATATTATTTTTCCTTTCTGTAACTGAACCCTGGCAACCATTTTTAAATAGATAAAATACATTTATTTTTTACATTTTTGAAGTCCTTTCTTTCATGCGCTTTTACGTATTTGAAGAAAAATATATTTAAGAGTATATTTTTTAACATTTGGTGAGCCACCCATTCGTGATTTTTTTTTTACATTTTTGTTGTTCCTTCACTTTGCATAAGGGGGGTCGAAGTAATAAGTATCTTAAGTATCTCCTGCAAAGGATCAGGAATCGACAATTTATAAAAAATCACGCAGAACCTAGGAAATACGTATAAGTCAAGTTGCATGAATGTTTTTTTTTTTTTTTTGAATGAACTTTAAAGTCTTTACAAAGCCACAGAAGTTAACTTTTGACGTATTTTTGAGCAAGAAAGATAAAGTCAGTCCATAAGAAGTATTGGACGTGCTGAACAAGGTGAATCAAGTCTTACAGGATCATCCATCAGATCATCTGATCATTTCAGGTAAGAAAATGGATTTTATCTCTTCATATGTTAAGCAAAGTAAACTTCAGTTCACTTATTTAGATATTTCTAATGTGGAAGAGATTTGGTTACGCTTTTATGAGGAGTGTGAACTTGAGAATTCACGTATAGAATGTGCAAGGTCTTTTAATAGAGAGAAACAGAAAATCAGGAATGTCTGTCATTTAGTCTATGATTTTCACAAGTTAATCGTAGAAAAATGTAAAAATGGTGGAAATAGACAACCTGAATTGTCAGGAGAGTCAGTGATAGAGAAATCCAAAGACTGCTTAGAACCTGAAAAGTCAGTGATATTGTGAATTCTGACTGTAATGTTGCAAATGATAAGTCAGATGATTTAGACTGTAATTCAAATCAGAATCTTGATAATGGCGGCAGACACGTGCTACCTAATCAAGGTGCCTTTCAAGATACTGAGAAAGAAGCAGGAAATGACGTAGTGAAGCCAGAAGGGGGAGGAGCCAGAGTGGGACACGTGCAGAAAGTTGTCAGAGAAGGACACGTGCAGAGAGAAAATGGCGACGATCAGTTTCTAAAAATAGAACAGGCTAAGTTAGGGATTGAACTTAGAAAGAGTCTATTGGACATATGCAAATTAATTCCCGCATATAATCCTAAAATACATGTTTGCAGAAATTCAGAGATATTTGAAAGTTCCATCGAGAAGTTAAATTTAACCAATAGTGAGACGAATCAGTTATTCCGTATGTGGATACCTCAGCATTTCTTTAGACAATTGGCATTAAAAAAGTTTTCTGACAATGAGACATTTGATTGTTCAAATGATAATGATATCATAAGGCTGAAAAATCTCATCTTCTGTGCAAGGAATGAATCTGATCCAAATTATGAGATGTTGAAGGAATTACAAATTGAACAGAATGAGAGTACGTTCTCATTTATGTCCGTTTTTGAACGTTTGTATAGGGCGGTTATTCCAAATGTCAGATTGGATGGAATGATACGTTTATTCATCAAGAAATTTAATTTCCTTGACAATGCCGCCTGTGCGGTGGCATTAAATAAAAAGTCCCTATTCGAATGTACGACATTTATCGATTTTGTTAGAAGTCGCCAAAGTCAATCAAAACAGAAATTAATTAATTCTGAAAAACCAACAGTGTCTCCCAGATCCAGATATTTTTGTGACAGGGTGTATGAAATTCGAAGGAAGATGCATACGTGTTACAAATCATACAATCCATCCCAATTATCATCTAAAAATCTTTTTTCACAGGAAAAACCCTTGTCTCCAGTGGAGGGATTGGTCACTGGGATTGATGATCCCAGACAAATTCTGAGTAAAAGCTTTGAAAGACAGAAACAGGTGTCTTGTGCAGATTCTTTCCCTGGGTTAGGATTTGATAGTCCGCGGCAGCTGGGTGGTCTTTCAGAGAGAGACATTCTCTCTCATTTAACAGAAAACCTTGAATTACATAAGTTCCGAGATTCCTATAAGTTCAAAGTGAATTTAATAAAGCGAATCTTTGAAGAAAAAATTAGGTATGGTCTTCAGTTAAATAAAGTGGATTTCTGGGTAAATTAATTTTATTGTTTGATAAATATGTTTATTCATATACAGTGAATCTATGCATATATATATATATATATATATATATATATATATTAAAGGTAGTGATAGTAAATCAAGGTCATATTTTCATTTAGTAAAATGATAGTTTAATGTTATAAATTAATAATTTGATCTCTGTATATGAATAATAATATTTAAAATAAAACAATAAGAGAAAGTAACAGATTTTAAGTGTTTCATTTTTATCATAAATATGATAATAATTTTATTATTTTATTTCCCTCAGAATTTATCAGTAAAGCAGATTGATGAAGTATTAACTTTTTATTTATACATTTGTTCTTGTCCTCAATCAGGTAACATATATTTTATTGGGTAAGGTTAAACGCGAAAGCATGATTAATTAATAATTATTATTTTCTCAGGTACCAATTGCCAGAGTATTATTGCTTTAACGTTTCTTTTATGAATATATATCTTCTTTAGAGTTATTAGAAATGTAATCTGAGCGTTGGAGTGTAGTAAAACTGCTTGCTGTTTTGGAATGGTGTTCTTTGCACGTACTAGAGCATGTGACTTGGTACTAAAGCTAATAATAAATGTTTGTTCCATGGTCATATGTACAGTATGTAATACATTGGAATTTGTTTTTTTTCGAGAAGTACTTTAAATTAGTAACATAATTTTTGAAATGCGCATAGAATATTGGAAAAAAAAAAGGGATATGTGTTTGTCAGTTTCTATGTAGAAGTATATGTTACAGACCCATGACAGTCTTGTGTGCATAGATGTGTCTATGAATGATTGATTGTCTGAGCAGCTGCTAAAGTCAAAGTACTTGGATCCAGAGAAAAAAAAAAAAAGGGGAATTTTTGTTTTAACTTCGAGGTTATAATATATGTATGTATATTATTAGATAATAAGTTATAGTACATAAGTATAAATGAAGGAATTTATACCAGATATATATATATATTATTCTTAGACATATTTCTTTAATATAGAGATGTTAGGATCTTTTGTGTTAGTCACTTCTTTTACTGATACATAAATTGGTAATCATTTTTCTTTTCAAATATGGAAGTGATATTTATAATATGGTCTTGAAGATATACCACACGAATTTTAATTTAATTTAATCTAAACATATGACTTTTTATAATATCATATTTCATGATATTGAAAGGGAGAGGTTTGGTCTCAATCACACACATTTATATTTGATAATATATGTGTTTACAGGATACTTTAATAATTAATATTTTAAGTACAAAGGAAGAATTGGGAATAAAAAAATATATTTGAAGTATATCATAATGCATTTATATACTAAGAGAAGTGTATTATTTGCAAGGTTACATGACTTAATTATTTTTATAGGTTACTGATAGGTATGGAAATCCTATAAGATACTGGTAACATTAAGGTTATGTATTATTAAAGACATAGGTGTTATATACATAGAAGGCCTTATTTTTATTTCAATTTTTATTTTTATTCCAATTTTCATTTTTCCTTTTATTCCTATTTTTTATATTAATTATTATTTAATATTCACATTTTTAATCAAAATCTTAAATTCTACAATTTTTATTTTTTTTCTTCAGATTTTAAATATCTCAATTGAGAAAACACTTCAATATTTAGTTCAGTAATATCTAATATAAGAATATTACTTTATTAAATATGAATCATATTAAAAGGGAAAAGTTCCACTTTTTTTTTGGAAGAAAAGATACTTCCTTCATCAATATATACAATGTCTACTTCCTAGTAATACATTATTTTTATATTAGTATGTTAACACAATAAGGATGAAATATTACTTATAGTTACACATTTTCTTATAGTAGGTTATTTAATAAATAATAGACAAATCAAATAAATTAAATTAGAATAATAAAGATGGAAGATCAAGGTACATCTAGGTTTACCTTCCTATATTTACAAATAATATATATTATATTTTCAATCAATAATAATTTATAATGGGTATTATTGTGTTTTGATGGAATCATCCAGTCTTTTCTAAAGGTTATTTGCTTTGGTTTATAATTTTACAAATGATCTAACTAAAAAGCCACATTGTTGCTTTTCATATTTATAATATGATACATGTTATAGGTACACATTATATTGTTTCATATTTTATATTATATTTTGGTTACATTCAACACATTGCCACCTATGGGTTTGGAAGGGTAATACACCAATGACAAAAAAGGTCATTACATGAGAATACTATTGTCTATACCATTATGCAGTATTATTACATCATTCTAAGTATCAATTATATTAATACTTCTACCATAATAATAATGACATGGTATTATAGTATTAGAGTTATGATACGCTGTGACATTTATTAGTGATAGTTATTGCCATATTTGGTATTTAGATTAGGGAATGAAGTCTTCAATCAAGATTATAGAAGATAAAAAGACTTTATAATTATCCTAAAGTTAAAAGGGATTCTGCAAAAAGGTCCAAAAGGTAACGTCTCAAATAAGACTGTGAAACATACAAAATACACTTACCGCGTTTGCACCTCAAACACAGTGGTCTAATGGTTCAAGGATGGACAATGACACATGGTCTGTGCATTAAGACCTCCCTACAGATACTAAGAAGAACAATGACGTGTTAAAGTTAACCCCTGTCGTGCTGACCAAGAACGTCTTAACATCTGTTCCAGGATTTGACAACAGGCAGCATGAAGGATAAAAGGTGACTAATGTAAATTACACTGCACAGACATCAAAGACTTTTGCTATTCTTCTACACTCATGAACTGTGGTTTATCAACATTGGCTATGGACTTTGTAATAAAAAATAAAGTTTATGGACTTTGATCTAACAATGATAAACGCAATATGGGACTGTATAAATTGGTAACCATCCATTTTTATCAAAGGATTTATTTCTAAGAGACTGTGTTTATGCCGGATTACATCGGAGATAAGAAGACATCAACTCAGAGGACATCATATGGTGACCGGTTTTGGTTTTTGCATTTCTTTTTAGGTCTAGCGAAGTATAGTTATATATTTTTATATGATTGATCAGTCATGGCCTATCATAACAGGAATCAACATTATTATATTATTGAACTTACAACATGAATAATGCAAATTAATTATTCTTCATCATTATTATTGATAGTAATCCGTTATCGCCAAATAAGGAAAGAAGATTTGTTGTTTTAATGATGTATTAATTAATTTTCGGGGTTACTCCACCCGCTTCAAGGGGGGTTTGTAAAAACATTAAAATTAATACATCTAGTTATCAAATATTTCATAGTAAGACATATACGTTCACAGTTCTGTTTATGTTGGAGGGAATAGTTTATTAATTAAGTTTTTATAAGGAATAAGTATTAAAATATCTATATTGAGTATACTTGAGTACTGACATGGAAGGATATATATAAATCCTTCCCGAAGCTTCCAGAAGGTTACGTAATACGGAACTATATTCAACTAAACACCCTATATGGACTGAACAGCTGGTATATAATACACGATGGAGGGGGCTAATTGCTCGCTCCTCCACATTGCCTGCGGTCAGAAGACTCCAGTGCTGCAAGATGAGACACGCTGTCCGGCCTAAGAGATGACACCCCCTGCCTTGCCATTCAGGACCCAAAGAGAGATGGGTAAAGATTTCCCATTGATCAGTATGGACTAAATGAACTCTTTGCGTAAGCTAACAAAGTATATTATTTTTCCTTTCTGTAACTGAACCCTGGCAACCATTTTTAAATAGATAAAATACATTTATTTTTTACATTTTTGAAGTCCTTTCTTTCATGCGCTTTTACGTATTTGAAGAAAAATATATGTAAGAGTATATTTTTTAACATGAACCCACTCACTAGCTGTGCGATATTCAAGTTCTCCAGGTACTGACAAGTTCAGTTCCTGGACTTCTCTTTCCGGTTGCCCAAACATCAACATATATGGGGCAAACCCGGTGGTGCCATAGACCCGATTGTTGTAGGCCCACACCAGTTCAGGGAGGAATTCAGTCCACCTCGTCTTCTGTTGCTGTTCCAGCGTCCTCAGCATCTGCAGCAGTGTACGATTGAATCGTTCACAGACCCCATTCTCCTGTGGATGATAGGGGGTTGTCCGTGATTGTTGAATTCCATACACCTGCAGTAACTCCGTCATGAGCTTACCCTAAAAGCAGGCTCCCTGATCCGAGTGTATTCGCTGAGGACACCCATAGATCGTGATGAAATGTCTGCAGATTGCTTCCGCAGCGGATTCAGCAGTCTGATCTTTGGTGGGAACGACCACAGCAAATTTTATGAAGTGATCAGTCATTACTAGACATGAGTGATGCCTACTCTGGGAATACCCAATCGTCAGATAATCTATCATTAACACCTTCAGCGGGGCAGACGTCACAATGGTTTGAACAAGAGCCCTTTGTTCGGTAGACTTATTTAACTCACAGGGTCAAAACTTAGCGCACACCTGCCTTACTATTTCCTCTAGGCCGGGAGCGTACACAAATCGGTGCAACCAACGATAAGTTTTCTCAGGTCCAAAGTGCGCACCCTGGGTATGTGCCTCCCGTGCCATATCAGAGACTATCGAGGATGGGATTGCCACCTGCCATCGATACCCTAACTCAGTTTGTAAGTAGACCCATCGATACAACACTCCCTCTACAATTGCTAGTCTGTCCCACTGTCGTAGCAGTTTCTGCCCCTCCGAACTCAGTCCGGCTCTAACCTTCTTTTCAGGCCAAATTTTCCGATCCAACCACCCTTTTATTCGTGACAACTCGGGATCCGCATCCTGCAGGTCAGCCCACTCTTGACGGGTTTTTCCCAACAATCTCATGGGTCGGGTCACCACCCCACTTAAACGTGCCAGGTCTACAATCACAGGTAATCGCCTCAGGTCAGCAATTTCAGTATCCTCGAGGTCTTCATCTATCTCATGCTCTGGTACACCTCGCGTCACCCGTGACAGGGCATCTGCATTTAAGTTCTCCTTGCCGGACCGGAACAGAATACAGTAATTAAACTTGGACATTCGCGCCATCCATCGCTGTTCTAATGCTCCTAGTTTGGCGTTCTCAAGATGTGCCAGCGGATTGTTGTCTGTCATCACTAGAACTTCTGACCCTGCCAGATATTTAGCAAATTTCTCGTTCATAGCCCACACCAGAGCCAACATCTCAAGTTTGAACGAGCTATAGTTATCAGGGTTGCACTCAGTGTACCGTAGAGATCGACAGGCACACGTGACAATCCTCTCTCGTTCCTCTTGCTCTTGGGCTAGTACCGCTCCCAGTCCATGCTGACTTCCATCTGTATAAAAGGTAAATGGACGGTCGAAGCAAGCATATGCCAACAGAAGTGCCTGTACGAGAGCGGCCTGGATCTGGTCAAATGCCCGTTGTTGTCGATCGGTCCATTGGATAGGATGATTTCTGGGGTCCTGAAAGGTCCCTCTCAATAACTCATTCAACGGCTCAGACACCTTAGCAAAATCCTTCACAAACCGGCGATCGTATCCGGCCAGACCAAGGAAAGCCTGCACGCCCCTCATGGTTTTGGGGGTAGGCCACTTCTGGATAGCCTCTATCTTACTCTCAGCTGGGCGCACACCTTCCGCTGATACAACATGTCCCAAATATTCGATTTGAGTCTGAAACAAGCGACATTTTATTGGTTTGATCTTAAGTCCATTGTCTCTTAGTCGATATAACACTTGTCGGAGCTTTTTCAGGTGATCTTCAAATGAATCTCCAAATATAATTACATCATCTAGGTATACCGACACAGATTCGAAGTTGTAATTGCCTAGATAGTACTCCATGAGTCGCTATAATGTTCCAGGGGCATTAGTAAGCCTGAAGGGCATCCGGTTGAACTCATAGAGTCCCATCAGTAGGATAAAAGCTGTCTTATGATGATCCTTAGCCACCATGGGTACCTGCCAATAGCCACTAGCCAGGTCTAGTGTGGAGAAATACTTTGCTTTTCCCAGTGTGGACAGGGACTCTTCAATCCTTGGCAACGGATAGGAACCACGCACATTTTGTGCATTCAGCTTACGGTAATCAACAATAAACTGTATAGACCAGTGATGGTGAACCTATGGCACGCGTGTCAGCTGGGGCACGCAGAGCCCTTTTTGCCGGCACGTGAGCTGTCGCCTGATCCTGCCACTTTGAACTGCTGGCGTGGTCGCGCCGGCAGTTCAAAGTTGTGTTGGAGCGGAGGGACATTTCTCCTCGCTCTGACACTCCTCCTCTCCTAGGCCGCAGGTCTGTTGCCTAGGAGATGGAGGAGCGTCAGTAAGCAGTGCCGGCGTAATGATGTCATCTGGCCGCGCGGGAACTGAGGACCCAGTGGCACGCAGCGGTGGAGCGGAGGCTGGAAGGTGAGTTGTGTGTGTTTTTTTTAACGTGTGCGCGGCTGTGTCAAGGTAAGGGGAGACTGCGCCAGTACGGGGGAGACTGTGCCAGCACGGGGGAGACTATGCCAGTACGGGGGAGACTGTGCCAGCAGGGGGGAGAAAGTGCCAGCACAGGGGGAGAAAGTGCCAGCAGGGGGGAGACAGTGCCAGCACAGGGGAGACAGTGCCATCAGGGGGGAGACAGTGCCATCAGGGGGGAGACAGTGCCATGAGGGGGGAGACAGTGCCAGCAGGGGGGAGATAGTGCCAGCACGGTGGAGACTGTGCCAGCACGCGGGAGACTGTGCCAGCAGGGGGAGACTGTGCCAGCACAGGGGAGACTGCGACAGCAGGGGGGAGAATGTGCCAGCACAGAAGAGACTGTGCCAGCACGGGGGAGACTGTGCCAGCACGGGGGAGACTGCACCAGCACGGGGGAGACTGTGCCAGCAGGAGGAAAACAAGCATGCCAGGAAGGAGGAAACATACATGTCAGGATGTGGAAAACATGCATCCAAGGATGGGGAAAACATACATGCCAGGATCGAGGAAAACATGCATGCAAGGATGGGGAAAACATAGATGCTAGGATGGGAAAACATGCATGCCAGGATGGGGAAATATACATGCCAGGAGGGGAAAATCATGCATGGCAACATGGGGAAAACATACATGCATGACAGGATGAGGAAAACATAATGTATTGCCTGATAGGAGCCACAGACTCAGACTGGCTGTTAGGGGAATCTAGTGAAAAGCTGCTCACAAAGCAGGACCCCAAGAACTCTGCAACCCTTTAACCCCTGTACAGGGATTTGGAATTACACAGAGCCTCAGAGATCGCTACCTGTGGTAGACTGTAGTCCGTGGTCGTCAGGCAGGGTCAAAATCCAGGAGATGCAAAACAGGAACAGAATCGGCAGGCAAGGGCGTAGTAAGGAGACAAAGCAGGGGTCAAATTCGGAACTGGCAGCAAGGTACAAAAACGACAGGCAGGAGGGTAGTCAAACACAAGCAAGGTCAGCGCACAGGAATCACAATACAAACAGCACATGAGCCAGGAGAACAGAACTATCACTGGCAGTGGTCATGTGACAGGAGGGGGAATAAGAAGGGTGTGGTGTCTTCCCATAGGCTGCAGGTGAATGTTGGCCACTTCAGCCGGGAGACACCTACAGTCAGCCAGTGGTAATGCAGGTTCCAGGGAAACCCAGCCTAGTGGATGAGCGGAGCCTGTGCTCCGCAGAGCCATGGGCACCGACTCCTCTCCCATCACCAGCACTATCCATGGTGGGAACATGGCGTCGTCTGGCGATCGGAGCAGAAGTCGGAGGTGCGGACTCCAGTGGGGACGTGACACTGTGCTCCGCAGAACCACGGGCACCGACTCCTCTCCCATCACCAGCACTATCCATGGTGGGAACATGGCGTCGTCTGGCGATCGGAGCAGAAGTCGCAGGAGCGTACTCCTATAGGGACGTGACACATACATTCCAGGATGGGGAAAACATGCATGCCAGGATGGGGAAATATACATGCCAGGATGGAGGAAACATGCATGCCAGGATGGGGAAATATACATGCCAGGATGGGGAAAACATGCATGACAGGGTGGGGAAAACATGCATGACACGATAGGGAAAACATGCCAGGATAGGGTAAATTTACCAGGAAGGGGAACATTTACCAGCATGGTGGAACATGTTTGGATGAGGTACATTTACCAGGATGGGGGAACATGTCGGGATGGGGTACATTTACCAGGATGGGGGAACATGTTGGGATGGAGAACATTTACCAGGATGGGGGAACATGTCAGGATTGGGAATATTTACCAGGATGGGGGATGGTGTTGGGATGGGGAACATTTACCAGGAAGGGGAACATGCCAGGAAGGGGGACATTTACCAGGATGGGGAAACATGTTAGGAAGGGGGATTTTTACCTGGATGGGGGTACATTTACCTGGATGGAGAATATTTACCAGGATGGGGGAACATTTACCAGGAATGGGGTACATTTACCAGAATGAGATACATGTCGGGATGGTTGAACATTTACCAGGATGAGGAATATTTACTAGTGATGAGCGAGTACTAAAAAGCTCGGGTGCTCGAGGCTCGGGCCGAGCATCCCAAGATACTCGTGTACTCGGCCCGAGCACCGAGCCCAATGTTATCCTATGGGAGACCCGAGTATTTTTCTGAAATGACCCCCGGCAGCATGTAGAAACCCTAAAAAATGTCACAAAAGTCTCAGAAGAGTGCTCAAATGACATGGCAACAGCATGGGGAAGACCCCTTGAAGCATTTATCACTCAAAAGTCACAGCTGTGAACAATTTTGTCCGCGTTTTACGCCATTTTTACGGACTCACCAGAAAACCTTCCAAAATGACACCAAAATGAATTTTCATGGCGGAAATGTTAAGGGCACATACCCAATAGTGAGCTAGAGCTGGTGTATGTTACTTTTGGAGATTACATGAAAGATTTTACGTGAACACATTGTGTGGCACTCCGATGTCCCTGAGAAGAGACGTACATGAAGGCCTCTTGAGTCTAATGTGCCTATTTTGAGGAAGTGAGTCTTTGTAGTATTTTCCTTTGCCAGGGCAGTCCAAAATTGTGAGGTTCACCAATGCCCCTGCATACAGACGTGCATGAGGGCCTGTAAACCAGAAGTGCCCATTGTAAGGAAGTGGGTCTATTGTAGTATAGCCCTTAGGCAGGGCAGCCAAAAATTGGGAGGCTCCACATTGTCCCTGGATAGAGACGTGCATGAGGGCCTGTAAACCAGAAGTGCCCATTGTAAGGAAGTGGGTCTTTTGTAGTATAGCTCTTTGGCAGGGCAGCCAAAAATTGGGAGGCTCCACATTGTCCCTGGATAGAGACGTGCATGAGGGCCTGTAAACCTGAAGTGCCCATTGTAAGAAAGTGGGTCTATTGTAGTATAGCCCTTTGGCAGGGCAGCCAAAAATTGGGAGGCTCCACATTGTCCCTGGATAGAGACGTGCATGAGGGCCTGTAAACCTGAAGTGCCCATTGTAAGAAAGTGGGTCTATTGTAGTATAGCCCTTAGGCAGGGCAGCCAAAAATTGGGAGGCTCCACATTGTCCCTGGATAGAAACGTGCATGAGGGCCTCAAAACATTGTTCCCATTGCAAAGGAGCGGGTCTCCTGTCGTTGTAATGTCCATTCTGAAAGAATGGGCGAAAAAATTTACCACTGGGGGTATACCTGAAACAACGGCCTAACTATTGTAACGGTCATCATGGTGGCGCATGAGGAGAAGGAGAAGCAGTCCAGCGATTATCCAAAGTCTAGAAGTGTGTACCCATGGGTGAGTGTAGGTACATGGCAAATTCCCGTTACAAACGTTAAATTCCGCTCTCATTTGCTGGTGGTGTGGTGAAGTCTGGCCCAATCCAACCCCTGTTCATCTTGAGCAGAGTCAGCCTGTCAGCATTTTCAATTGACAGGCGGGTTCGTTTATCTGTAATGATTCCACCTGCGGCACTAAAAACACGCTCTGACAAAACGCTAGCGGCAGGGCAGGCCAGGACTTCCAAGGCGTAGAGAGCCAATTCATGCCACGTGTCCAGCTTGGATGCCCAATAATTGTAAGGCACAGAGGAATGTCAGAGTACAGTTGTTCGATCTGCAAGGTACTCCTTGAGCATCTGGGCAAACTTAGGATTTCTTGTGGCACTACCCCGCACCTCAGGGGCTGTGGTACGTGAGGGGCTGAGAAAACTGTCCCACATCTTAAAGACTGTTCCCCTACCTCTGGCGGATTGGACTTGTGCCCCTCTCGGCTGTACGCCTTGGTTGTCCACTGATTCCTGACCTATGCCGCTAGCGTTTTGTGAGGGGAATGCTTTGCCTACTTCCGTGACTATGGCCTTCCGGAACTGCTGCATTTTGGCTGACCTCTCCGCCTCGGGAATAAGAGACATAAAGTTCTCCTTGTAGCGTGGGTCTAACAGTGTTACCAACCAGTAATGATTGTCGGCCAAGATGTTCTTAACGCGAGGGTCACGAGAAAGGCAGCTTACCATAAAGTCAGCCATGTGCGCCAGACTCTTAACAGCCAGTACTTCAGTATCCTGACCAACACGATGACTGAACATGCTGTCCTCCTCCTCCTCCTCCTCCTCATCTACCCTGTCCTCTGGCCAGCCACGCTGAACCGAGGATATGACTGGTGTGCATGTCATATCCTCAATTTGGCCGGAGAGTTGCTCCATGTCTTCATCCTCCTCCTCGTCATAGTCCTCCACTGCACGTTGTGATGAGACGAGGCTCGGCTGTGTGTTATCACCCACACCCACTACTGTTTCTTGCTCCAACTCATCGCGCTCCACCTGCAATGCATCATGTTTGTTTTTGAGCAGAGACCGCTTTAGAAGGCAGAGAAGCGGTATGGTGACGCTAATAATGGCGTCATACCCACTCACCATCTTGGTGGAGTCCTCAAAGTTTTGGAGAATGGTACATAGGTCGGACATCCATCTCCACTCCTCAGGTGTTATGTGTGGAGTTTGACCCATTTCCCGACGGCTTAGGTGATGCAGGTACTCAACAACTGCCCTCTTCTGCTCACATATCCTGACCAACATGTGCAGAGTTGAATTCCAACGCGTGGGGACATCACACACCAGTCTGTGAGCCGGAAGATGCAAACGGCGCCGAAAGCCGGCAAGGCCGGCTGAAGCAGTAGGTGACTTTCGAAAATGTGCAGACAGGCGGCGAACTTTTACCAGCAGATCAGACAGCTCTGGGTATGACTTTAGAAACCGCTGAACCACGAGGTTGAGCACATGGGCCACGCATGGAACATGTGTCAGCTGGCCTCGCCTCAAAGCCGCCACCAGGTTCCGGCCATTGTCACACACGACCTTTCCTGGCTTTAGGTTCAGAGGTGTGAGCCAGTGATCTGCCTGCTGTTTCAGAGCTGGCCACACCTCTTCTGCATTGTGAGGTTTGTCACCTATGCAGATTAGCTTCAGCACAGCCTGTTGCCGCTTCGCCGAGGCTGCTGCTGCAGTGCTTCCAGCTTGGGACTGGTGTGGAGGGTAAAGTGGATGAGGATGCGCAGGAGGAGGATGAGGCTGAGGAGCATGACATTCCGGAGCTGTAGAGTGTGGGTGAAACCCTGACTGAGGTAGGGCCTGCAAACCTTGGTGTGGGAAGAACGTGTTCCATCCCTCGCTCAGACTGGGTCCCAGCTTCCACAATATTAACCCAGTGTGCCGTCAACAAGATGTAGCGGCCTTGCCCACAAGCACTTGTCCACGTGTCTGTGGTTAGGTGGACTTTGGCTGAAACAGCGTTGTTCAGGGCACATGTGATGTTTTGTGACACGTGGTTATGCAATGCGGGGACGGTACACCGGGAGAAATAGTGGTGGCTGGGGACCGAGTAACGTGGGACAGCTGCCACCATCAGGTCGCGGAATGCTTCTGTCTCCACCAGCCTAAAAGGCAACATTTCCAGCGCAAGCAGTCGCGAAATGTTAGCATTTAGAACTGTGGCATGTGGGGCGTTGGCAGTGTATTTGCGCCTGCGTTCAAAGGTTTGCTGAATGGATAACTGAACGTTACGCTGGGACAAGGACGTGCTTGATGATGGTGTTATTTCTGCGTAGGCAACTGCAGGTGCAGGGCCGGAGGAGGCTTGTTCGCGGGCAGCATGGACAGGGGATTGGCTCGCATGCGCAACAAGCGAAGACGTAGCAGTGACATCATCAAGCACTGCTCCTCGACTCTGTTGTACCTCCCACAAAGTCGGGTGCTTGGCTGACATGTGCCTGATCATGCTGGTGGTGGTCAGGCTGCTAGTTTTGGTACCCCTGCTGATGCTGGCATGGCAGGTGTTGCAAATGGCCTTTTTAGAATCATCTGGAGCCAACTTAAAAAACTGCCAGACTCGGGAAGACCTAACATTTGTACAGGCACCTTGTGTCGTGTTGTTGTTCCAGGGAACGGTTGCCTGACTTCTGCCTGGGGCCACCACCCTGCTTCTTACTGCCTGTTGGGATGCTACGCCTCCCTCCCCCTGTGCACTGCTGTCCTCGCTCTGCATATCCTCCTGCCAGGTTGGGTCAGTTACTGGATCATCCACCACGTCGTCATCCTCTTCCGCACCCTGCTCCTCCTCCTGACTTCCTGACAATTGTGTCTCATCATCGTCCACCCCTTGTTGAGACACATTGCCAACTTCGTGAGAACGTGGCTGCTCAAATATTTGGGCATCTGTACATATGATCTCCTCATGACCCACTTCAACAGGAGCTGGCGAGAGGCCAGAATGTGCGAATGGAAACGTGAACAGCTCTTCCGAGTGTCCAAGTGTGGGATCAGTAATGTCCGTGGACGTGTACTCAGGCTTGTGGTAGGAAGGAGGATCAGGTTCTGAAATGTGCGGTGCAGTATCACGGCTACTGACACTTGACCGTGTGGAAGACAGAGTGTTTGTGGTGGTGCCAATCTGACTGGAAGCATTATCCGCTATCCAACTAACAACCTGTTGACACTGGTCTTGGTTCAAGAGCGGTGTACTGCTGCGGTCCCCAAGAATTTGGGACAGGACGTGCGAGCGAGTAGATGTGGCCCTTTGTTGTGGCGAAATTAGAGCTTGCCTGTATTCCGACCTGGCTATACCCTGCCTGCCCTGCCTGTATACAGCAACAATAGTCCTGAGAAGGACTCTGCTCCTGTACTCCGACCTGGCTATACCCTGCCTGCCTGTATACAACTACAATAGTCCTGAGAAGGACTTCTGGTCACACTGTTTGCAGCCCTGCTACGGAAATAACTATAAAGGGCCGCAAACCTTTCCCTGAAGCAGCAACACTCTCCCTGCACTGACTGTCTGGATGGCTGTGTGCAGAGCACTGCAATTCCACAACTAACAGGGCTGTGGCATTGCAGTGGTCTGCCAGCCAATCCCTGCATGAGGGTTGGCTCTCAAAAGAGCGCCAACATGCAGGGATGAAGACCACGAGTACAGCACGAGTATCGCGAGATTACTCAGTCCCCGCCGAGTAGTCCGAGTACAGTGATACTCGTGCGAGTACCGAGTAGTGACAAGCATACTCGCTCAACACTAATATTTACCAGGATAGGGAATAAGCTGGGTTGGGGTACATTTATCAGGATGTGGCCGTGATGGGGCCAAATATACCAGAATGTAGGAAATATATATCAGGATGGGGGACATGTTTACCAGGAAGTGGCCCAGGAAGGGGGACATAACATAAGATTTTCAGACTTTGAAATGTAGATGTGGATTACAGAGTGAAATCTGATTGCATTCCATGCTAAAATCTCTGTCTAATATGCTGCAATGTTTTTCCAGAAAGATCAGTCCAACTGCTGTGTCTGTAAAAGGCAGTGGGAGAGGCTGAGCTTCAATGTGTGGTAAGCATGCATGAGCGTGATGCCCCCTGCTGAAGAGATGAGAAAACTGCAAAGGTAAGGTTAAAATCAATTATTTACATAATAGGATTGGTTGGCACTTCGGAAAAAAAATTGGGACTAGGGCTGCAGTATGGGCACTCGGCCTGTGAAAGGTTTGCAATGACTGGTATAGACCCATCTTTTTTGAACCAGTACAACTGGTTCAGCCCAGGGACTCTGGCTTGGGTGGATCACGCCATTATCCAGCATTTGCATTTGTGCTAGCATGCCCTTGACCTCCTGATAGAGATTCGGAAAAATCTGACTATACCTCTCTCGGATTGAGAGCACATCTCCAGTAGGTATCTCGTGCTCGATCACTTTCGTGCAGCTGAAGTCTTCATCACTTCTGGAAAAGGCAGACTGATACTCCCAAAGGGTGGTCTGTAGCTGGCGTTTTTGTTCCAATATCAACTGGGTCGTGTCCATTCCCATTAACTCCATAATCTTTTCACCATTCCACATGGGCGTGGGTCGCACTTCTGCCGCCGCTTGCATTGATAGGGTCCAAGCAGTCTGGCAGTCTGCTCTCAACATGAACTGTCTCTTGTGAAGAATTTCTTCACCGCACACATACAAATCAAAACTCACTGCCAAGGTCACCTCACGTTTCTGCAGATTCAGACACCTCACCGGTACCCTTCCATTTTGTACTGTGGCCAGCGTTTAGGCTATCATGGGGTCTTTCATATCTTAAGACTGTTCCACTGGCTCCAAGATTACTTCTACACCCTTCAATTTCATATGGGTCCCCACCGGCAGTAACACCAGTTTCTCTTGTCCTGGAGCGATGGTGATAGCGGGGCCACAGGGGACGTACACCGCTCCCAGTGCTTTTCCTCCCGCTAAACTCTTCTGTATGCCACACGAACGGACCACCTGCTGTAGGGACCTCTGTGTGCCCTTGTGAGTTGTCGCTCTTTTCCAGTATCCTGGACCATCACGTGCAAACAGCAGGGAATCCAGTTACCTCAGGATGTTCATCCCTAGAACCACAGGGAGATTTGGCCTTTGCCTGTGTCTTCACGAGTATCACTCACTTGGTTCCCAGCTCTTGTCCGCACAGCCACACTTTCATCCATACGATGCCCGCTACTGGGATATCCTCCTTGTTAGCTGCTTTTAGTTACAACAGGTGCCCCGACTCTAGCTTAGCAACCTCCTTGAAGTGGGTCTGGAAGTATTCCACCGGCATAGTCGTCATTAGAGATGAGCGAACCAGCCGCGGTTCAGCTCGAGCTCGGTTCGACGAACCGAGGTACCGTTTGAGTTTGGTTCGGCGAACCGGTTCGGCGAACCGCTCGAACCAATAGGTAACAATGGGAGGCAATCACAAACACATAAAAACGCATTATAAATGTACACATACAGTTAATAAACATTGCCATAACACTTACCGGTGCCCGCGATGCGTCCTGCACTCTGTCTCCTGTCACTATTCCTTCCGATGATCGCTGCGTCCTCCCGATAACCAGCACTGACAGGACCTTCCATTACGTCATCAAAATAGCCATGTGACCAGTCACGTGGCTATTATCTCATTGGCTACAGACTGGTCAGATGGCTTTGACGTCATGTCCTGTCCTAGGTCCTGTCATTGCACTCTCCGGTACACGGTGCACGTTTGTGTATCGCCGTGTACCGGCGACATGCTCTAGCACACGGTCGACTCCCCGTTCTGATTCCCCGTTCCGTTAGGGACTGGCTGACACAGCCGGTCATTAACAGAGATCACCGTTGCCATAGCAACGCAGTTAGCGGTGACGTCACCGCTAACCGCGGCTCCGGGAATCACATGATCGGAGCACCGTTGTTATGGTAACGCGTCTGTCAGCGTTACCGCTGTTACCGCTAACAGCCAGCAGCACTGATCACTCACAGAGTGAAGGCTGCACGGGAAGCAGCGTCTTCCCCCATGCAGCAGTGATGGAGCAGAGCTGCATTTGTTGAACGAGAAAGACAGAAGACCATAGATCGTGAAGGGCTGACAGTGAGTAATAAACATGGAGTCTCTAATGTGTCTGTGTATTTATTTCTATTAAAATATTTTTTCTCTGTGTGGTATCTTTTTTTTTAACCCTTTATTGGAGATTCTTAATGGCCGGGTCAAACGTGCCTGACATTAAGAATCTCTGGCTTAATACTAGCTAGTAAAACAAAGCCAGTATTAACTCATTATTACCCAGCAAAGCCACCATCACCAGGGATGTTGGTAGAGTTGGATACAGCGCCAGATGATGGCGCTTCTATGAAAGCGCCATTTTCTGGGGCGGCTGCGGACTGCAATTCGCAGCAGAGGCGCCAAGAAACCTCGGGCTAACCTGTGCTGCGGATTCCAATCCCCAGCTGCCTAGTTGTACCTGGCTGGACACAAAAATGGGGCGAAGCCCACGTCATTTGTTTTTTAATTATTTCATGAAATAAGTGAAATAATAAAAAAAAATGGCTTCCCTATATTTTTGGTGCCAGCCGGGTACAAATAGGCAACTGGGGGTTGGGGGCAGCCGTACCTGCCTGCTGTACCTAGCTAGTATACAAAAATATGGCGAAGCCCAAGTCATTTTTTTTGGTGGGCAAAAAACTCCTGCATACAGTCCTGGATGGAGTATGCTGAGCCTTGTAGTTCTGCAGCTGCTGTCTGCTCTCCTGCATACACTAGTGAATGGAGCATGCTGAGCCTTGTCATTCTGCAGCTGCTGTCTGCTCTCCTCCATACAGACAGACAGCAGCTGCAGAACTACAAGGCTCAGCATACTCCATCCAGGACTGTATGCAGGAGTGTTTTGCCACCTGAAAAAATTATGTGGGCTTCGCCATATTTTTGTATGCTAGCCAGGTACTGCAGGCAGCTACGGGCTGCTCCCAACCCCCAGCTGCCTATTTGTACCCGGCTGGGAACCAAAAATAAAGGGAAGCCCTTTTTTAAATATTTCATGAATTTCATGAAATAATTAGAAAACAAATGACGTAGGCTTCGCCCCATTTTTGTGTCCAGCCAGGTACAACTAGGCAGCTGGGGATTGGAATCCGCAGCACAGGTTGGCCTGAGCTTTCTGGGCCCCTCTGCTGCGAATTGCAGTCTGCAGCCGCCTCAGAAAATGGCACTTTCATAGAAGCGCCATCTGCTGGCGCTGTATCCACCTCTTCCAGCTGACCTGGTGAAGGGTGGTTCGCTGGGTAATAATGGGGTTAGGGCTAGCTGTATATTATCAACTGAAATCATTAATACCCAGCGAGCCACCGGCATCAGGGCTGCTGGAAGAGTTGGATACAGCGCCAGATGATGGCGCTTCTAGGAGAGCGCCATTTTCTAGGGCGGCTGTGGACTGCAATTCGCAGCAGAGGGGCCCAGAAAGCTCGGGATAACCTGTGCTGCGGATCCAATCCCCAGCTGCCTAGTTGTTCCCGGCTAGACACAAAAATGGGGCGAAGCCTACATCGTTTTTTCTTTTTAATTTTTTCATGAAATTCAATAAATAATTAAAAAAAGGGCTTCCCTATATTTTTAGTTCCCAGCCGGGTACAAATAGGCAGCTGGGGGTTGGGGGCAGCCCGTACCTGCCTGCTGTACCTGGCTAGCATACAAAAATATGGCGAAGCTCACGTCCTTTTTTTGTAGTTTTTTGGCAAAAACAAAAAAAAAATGCTTCCCTGGATTTTCCATTGCCAGTGAAGGTAACACCAAGCAGTGGGGGTTAGCAGCCAGTAGCTGTTGGATTACCCTTAGCTAGGAATACAAAAAATGCAGCGGGAGCCCATATATATTTTTTTTAATTATTTATTTAAATAACTAAAAACAAAATGGGCTTCCCTGTATTTTGATTGCTGGACATCACAGTGCTGTAAAGATAAATCTTTAAAAAAAATGACGTAGCGCTCCGCGGTATTTTTGATTCTCAGCGCAGATTAAGCAGACAGCTATGGGTTGCCACCCCCATCTGCCTGGCGTTACGTTGGCTGGCAATCAAAATACAGGGAAGCCCATTAATTTTTTCTATTTAAAAAATAGTTAAAAAAAAATGACGTTGGGTCCCCCCATTTTTGATAGCCAGCTAGGGTAAAGCAGACGGCTGTAGCCTGAAAACCACAGCTGGCAGCTTTACCGTGGTTGGGGATCCAATGTGGAGGTCACCCCAGGCTCTTTTTTTATAAATATTTTATAAATATTAATAATTAGAAAAAAAAGTAGGGTCCCCCCCAAATTGGATCACCAGCCAAGGTAAAGCGGACAGCTGTGGTCTGGTATTCTCAGGGTGGGAAGGTCCATAGTTATTAGGCCTTCACAGCCTAAAAATAGTAGGCCGCAGGCACCCCAGACGTGGCGCATCCACTAGATGCGCCAATCCTGGCGCTTCACCCCAGCTCATCCCGTGCCCTAGTGCAGTGGCAAACGGGGTAATAAAACAGGTTGATACTAACTGTAAAGTCACCTGACATCAAGCCCAGCAGTTTGTGATGTCATGGCATCTATTAGAAACACAACATCATAAACTGTCAGTACTAACAAAAAAAATCGACAAAAAAAAATTTATTTGAAAAAACTGTTTCCAAAACATTCCCTCTTTCACCAATTTATTGTAAGAAAAAAAATAAAGGGGTCCCACGATGACTCTGGACCATCTAGAATATGGGGGGAGACACTCAGGGAACGTATCCCCCATTTTCTAGGAGTGCAGACCCTTCATGTGAGGAATGTGGGTGCAATGAATCTGCACTCACTCTCCCCGGGTCCACAGCAGCAGAGTCCATGTTGTAACAGTTGCTACCAAAGCTGCAATGCCCTGCTCATGAGGTAAGGCCATGCCTAATCAGGAGAACTATTCTACATTTCCAAATATTGGTATTTGCTGATATTATTGCTATTCCACCTACTATATATTGGGGATAGGATCTTGGAGATGGAATACCCCTTTAAGTCCAGTTATCCAGCTGAATTAATACTTAACAACAGAGCTCGCTATTTAGATGTGTTTTCTTGTGGCGTATAAAGGACTCTCATGTTTGGTAGTCGTTCAGCAGGGAAGCTATAAAAGCAAATCTCTCCATTTGGAAATGTAGTATATAGCTCTCCTGATCAATTATGTTCCTTACCTCATGAGCAGGGCATTGCAGTAATAATAATCATTTATTCATTTATATAGCGTTATTAATTCCATAGCGCTTTGCATACATTGGGAACACTATCCCCATTGGGGCTCACAATCTAAATTCCCTATCTGTATGTCTTTGGAGTGTGGGAGGAAACCCACGCAAACACAGGGGGAACATACAAACTCCTTGTAGATGGTGTCCTTGGTGGGAATTGAACACAGGACCTCAGTGCAGCAAGATTGCAGTACTAACCACTGGGCCACCGTGCCGCCCATTTAGCTTACAGATGCATAACTACCACTCACTGTGTCTGAACACAGGAAGCTGAGCTGACAGCCGCTCTGTGCATGCGGCAGCGTCTATTGTGAAGGAGAGGGCCGCGGGGGATCAACGCTGCACAGGTACCGTGGGACACCGCGGAACACCGGTGGGGTTATAGGGAGTGACCTGGCAGGGCCTGGGGAGGAGTTTTCTGTTGCATGTGTCATGGCACATGCGACAGAAATCGGATGAGTAGGGTGAATGCGGTCGGCGCGCTGCTGTGCGCGCGGCCATCTTGGATTTCTGGGAGGGGTTCAGGGGGGGGGCACTTTGGCAACACCGGGGGACCGGAGGGGACCGGGGAGGAGATTTATCATGTTTGTTCATGCAAGATAGGAGATAAATAATTTTTTACTGACGCTGTTCTGTCTCCTATTCATTAACCCCTTCAGCCCCCGGGCACTTTCCGTTTTTGCGTTTTTGTTTTTTGCTCCCCTTCTTCTGAGAGGCGTAATATTTTTATTTTTCCATCAATCTTGCCATATGAGGGCTTGTTTTTTGCGGGACGAGTTGTACTTTTAAATGAAACCATAAGTTTTACCATATAGTGTACTGGAAAACGGCAAAGAAATTCCAAGTGCGGAAAAATTGCAAAAAAAGTGTGATCGTACAATAGTTTTTGGGATATTTTATTCACTGTGTTCACTATATGGTAAAACTGAGGTATCTATGTGATGCCTCAGGTCGGTGCGAGTTTGTAGACACCAAACATGGATAGGTTTATTTGTATCTAAGGGGTTAAAAAAAATTCACAAGTTTGTCCAATAAAAGTGGCGCACGTTTTGCGCCATTTTCCGAAACACGTAGCGTTCTTATTTTTAAGGATCTATGGCTCAGTGATGGCTTATTTTTTGCGTCTTGAGCTGACGTTTATAATGGTACCATTTTTGCGCAGATGCTACGTTTTGATCGCCTGTTATTGCATTTTGCGTAAAACTTGCGGTGACCAAAAAACGTAATTTTGGCGTTTGGAATTTTTTTGCGACTACGCCGTTTACCAATCAGATTAATTGATTTTATATTTTGATAGATCGGGCATTTCTGAACGCGGCGATACCAAATATGTGTATATTTATTTACTTTTTAACCCTTTAATTTTTAATGGGGGGAAAGGGGGGTGATTTGAACTTTTAGGTTTTTTGTTTTTTTTTTTATTTTTTGAAACTTTTTTTTTACTTTTTTTTTTTATTTTACTAGTCCCCCTAGGGGGCTATAGCGATCAGCAATCCGATTGCTGATCGCTATCTGCTGATCACAGCTATACCGCTGTAATCAGCAGATTCAGTCACTTTGGTTTTCCCTCTGCTCTCGGCCGAGGGAAAATGAAAGTGAAACATCGTAGCAGCAGGCGTCATCACATGACCCTGTGCTACGATGGCAACCACCGATAGTCACGTGATAACACACGTGACTTCCGGTGGGGGCGGCGGTGAGTAACAAACATGGCCGCGCGCATTTAAATCTTGCTGCCAGACTTTGGCAGCAAGATTTAAGGGGTTAATGGCCGCGGGTGGAAGCGATTCCACCCGCGGCTAGCAGGCACACATGTCAGCTGTTGAAAACAGCTGATATGTGTGCCGATCCACGCCGCCTGCCCGCGGCAGGGGGCGGGGCTTAACGGGACACGATCCTGGACGGATAGATCCGTCCAGGGTCGTGAAGGGGTTAAATAGGATAAGGGTAATATCGTTTGTTGCCCACAAGAGGTCACTGTTGGCTTTCTTATGTTTTCCACATACATCTCTACAGTATTTCTGTGGGTTGGAGCCTGTTGCTTTAAGGAAAAGATACTTCCTTGGACTGCCCCTTTTCCCTTCCCTTACTGAGTTGGAAACGCAGATGTCTTGGCGCCTCCATAGGATTCAGAGGTGCTATGGTTGGCTCCAGTACCTTTTCTTCAATCGTTCCTCCTGACTAATGGATCCCGGTAGGAATCATTGTACTAGACTACATATTTGTGTTGGAATATGTGTACAGTTGTTATGTAGGCACTGTGAAGTGGCAGTGGTTCTACTCAGATTACATAGGCCGTGATACATGCAGAGCAGGTGTAGGGCGGCATCAGCAGTGTAAATGTTGTATTCAGTCATATGCATTGCTCTCTATGTTATGCAGATTCTGTAAATACCAGTACTACTATGTATGTCATTCTGTTATTTGTGATATGCCTGTACTGATATGGATTTGTATCTTTTGTTATAGTTTTTACCAATCAATCATCCATTTCTTATGATCATCCACCTATCCATCATCATTTAATAAATAAAGACTTAAAGGCAACACAGTCTGTTTATTGAAACAGTGGATGAAGGTTAGCTGTATGCCGGAGTCCACACAGCTCACACGTGGACGAAGGCAGAACAGTAAAAACAGGCTGCTGGTCGCAGGCAGCGATTGTACGAACTGTACGGGACAGCTAACACCCACGCTACAAGGCACACGGGTATTACAGCAGCCGCCATACAGCTACATAGAACAAGAGCGCAGTCCAGCTCCAGTAAAGATAGCCGGTCGCAGGCTGTAGTACGGGACCGCTAACATCCACGCTGTACCGCATATGGATGTCGCAGCAGCCACCATACAGCCGCAGTGACTAGACCACAGTACGCCAGAAACCACCATTCCACTCTCCACCATGCGGAAGGCCGTCCGCAAATAGACTCTGTTTCCCGCTAAAGTAGTCTGCAGCCAAGTGCACAATGTCCCTGAAGACAAGGTCACGGGCAAGCTCTACTAAGTCCTCAATTAGGGAGCTTGCTGCCGTCGCACGCGCTGAGGCCGAAGCAGCTAAAGTGAGGTCCTCCTTCGCTGAACGGGAAATGCAACTCAAACTAAAACAGACAGAGAGTGCACGTCTGCAAGCGGAGCTAGAAGCAGAGAGTGCACGCCTGCAAGCGGAGCAAGAAGCAGAGAGTGCACATCTGCAACTGACTCTAGAAAGACTTGCCGTAGAAAAGGAGACAGCGGCCTCAATAGCCAAGGCAGAGTTCCTGGAAGCGACAGAGCACCCCGAAGAAAGACGCAGCGATGTTCTTGGGCCGGACCTAAACCAGCAGGATCCAGCACAGCGCGTCGCAGAATACGTCTACCAATACTCCAGGATAGATGACAGCTCAGATGTGCGTCCCCGAACAGACTACGCAGACGGCCAGCCATCCAACCTCGAATTACACCGCTTCAAGCAAGAGAGTGTACAGCACGAGGAGGTTCACCAAAACTACTATCCCACAGAGCGGAAGATACAACCACCATCTTACCACAAAGAGACACCTTCCTCTCCGGGGAGGTACTATGCTGACTTTCCGAAGGCGGAAACACCCTACAGGTATGGTGATACACCACACAATAGACACGACCACACACCGGCTCGCACCAGCACTGACCAAGCCAACATGGACTTTGCAAAGTTCTTTGCTCGTCGAGAACTGGTCACAAAAGGACTTGTAAAGTTCAATGATCGCGCCGAGAATTATAGGTCGTGGCGAGCCTCGTTCCAGAACACCATCAGAGGTTTGGACCTTTCTTGTAGTGAGGAGTTAGATCTCCTAGTAAAATGGCTTGGTAGTGAATCGGTAGAACACGCCAAAAGATTAAGAGACATTAACATTAAAAACCCACCCAAAGGTCTACACTTGGCGTGGAAGAGACTTGATGAATGCTATGGGTCCATAGAAGTTATTGAAAATGCTTTGTTTAAAAGAATTGATGACTTCCCTAAGATAAGACCCAAAGGCTTTCAAAGGCTAAGAGAGCTAAGTGATCTGTTAGTAGAGTTACGGGTTGCCCAAGAGGAAGGAGATTTGCCCGAATTGGCATTCTTGGATACCGCTAGGGGTGTCAATCCGATAGTGCAAAAACTTCCTTACAATCTACAAGAAAAGTGGGTCTCCCACGGTTCACGTATAAGCAAACACATAACGTGCCATTCCCTCCTTTTGTTGTATTTGTAGATTTTGTAGCTCAGCAAGCTAAAATCAGAAATGACCCTAGTTTTGATTTTACTCTGTCGTGTACCACTGCCCCCGGTGTCAAACCCAGTAGGACACCCGTGGCAGTCCACAAAACTAACATTGTCTCCTCAGGTCCTGCTCACAAAGAGAGTAAGCATCCTCCAGAAGAGAACAAACCCCAGGATATCAGTAAACAGTGTCCTCTACACCAGAAACCACATCCTCTACTAAAATGCAGAGCCTTCAGGGAGAAGTCTCTAGAGGATCGCAAAGGCTTCCTCAAGGAATACAACATCTGCTTCAAATGCTGTGCTGCAACATCGCACATGGCCAGGAACTGCGAAGCTAGTGTGAAGTGTGCAGAATGTGACAGCACGGATCACAATACAGCCTTACACCCTGGACCACCTACACGAGTGTTGCCGCAAGCAGAAGAACACGATGGAAAACAGAAGAACACTGATGAAGACACCACGGTGGTTACCTCTCAATGTACGGAGATCTGTAAAGGACTCACAGGAGGAAGGTCCTGTTCGAAAATCTGCCTTGTCAGAGTCTACCCAGCAGGCTGCAGGGACAAAGCAATTAAGATCTACGCGATCTTGGACGATCAGAGCAACAGGTCTCTTGCCAAGTCCATCTTCTTCAGCAGTTTCAACATTGCAGGCCCCGGTTCTCCCTACTCCTTGAAGACATGTTCAGGTACCGTTGAGACGGCGGGGAGGAAGGCAAGCGGGTACAAGGTGGAATCCATAGATGGCCAGACCTGCCTATCATTACCCACCATACTGGAGTGCAACCAGATTCCTGACAACAGGTCCGAGATACCTTCGTCAGAGGTAGCAGCTCATCACCCCCATCTGATTTGTATAGCTCACCTGATTCCAGAACTGGACTCAGAAGCTCCAATAGCCTTACTCCTTGGAAGAGACATGCTACGTGTGCATAAGGCTAGAGAGTCCATTAACGGCTCCCAAAACGCTCCATATGCGCAGAGACTTGACCTAGGATGGGTCGTAATAGGAGATGTCTGTCTAGGAGGAGCACACAAGCCAGCCTCAGTCAACAGTATGCTCACCAACACACTAGAAAATGGACGTCCGTCTTTCTTCCGACCATGTCACAACAGTCTGTTGGTAAAGGAATTACCAAGCAGTACTCCTCTGCCATGTCCTTTCGCAGTTCCTTCCAACGAAGACCACGCTTGTGAGGGCGAACAAGACCACATAGGCTGTACCGTCTTCCACAGGACCAAAGAGGACAACAAAACAGCAATGTCCATAGAAGACAGGATGTTCTTGGACATCATGGACCAAGAAATAACCAAAGACAAGTCGAACAGCTGGGTGGCACCCTTACCATTCCGACCATGGAGACAACGCCTACCCAACAACAGGGAACAGGTCTACAGTCGATTTGTCTCCCTCAGACACAAGCTCAAGAAGTCTCTCGAGGCCTTGACCGATCTTCATGTGAACCGACCATACGCTCCTGTGCCATCCACAGAAGTCAAATCTCAAAGACTTTGTATCTTCTGCGATGCATCAGTCAAAGCAATCGCAGCAGTAGTATACCTTAAAACCACCGATGTGAATGAACAGATCCATATTGGGTTCGTCATGAGTCGGACAAAACTGGCGCCACTCCGTGAACATACGATACCTAGACTGGAACTCTGTGCTGCCGTCCTTGCAGTAGAGCTGGCTGAACTTATCTCAGATGGAATGAATCAGGAGATCAAAGATGCAGAGTTCTACACTGACAGCAAAGTGGTACTAGGATACATCTGCAACGAAACACGACGCTTCTATGTCTACGTCAGCAACCGGGTATTGAGAATAAGAAGATTAACTTGCCCTGATCAGTGGCATTACGTATCTACTCATCACAATCCCGCCGACCATGCGACTAGATCCGTTGCACCAAGTCACCTTAAGGACACTACATGGTTCACAGGCCCTGCCTTCCTGTACCGAACAACATCCTACATCAGCAGGCCCGATACATTCGAACTGGTGGATCCAGATGTCGATGAAGACCTTCGTCCTCAAGTGTCAGCTCTTCATACAGTGGTTTCAGGACGTCACCTCGGATCTCATCGGTTCAGTAGATTCTCAACCTGGAACTCACTTGTTAGAGCCATCGCTTTTTTACTACACGTGACTCAGTTTTACAAGTCCGAACTACCAACAAATCAGAGATGCAGTAAAGGTTGCCATCACTGCAAGCATGCGTTTACTGCTCCCAACCTAGAGAAACCCAAGATTACAATACTCCATGTTGTACAAAATGAAGCCTACAACAAGGAGATAGACAATCTCGACAAAGGACTACCCATTCCTAGAGATAGTGCGTTGAGGAAACTCGACCCGTTCATTGACAAAGATGGGCTGCTGAGAATAGGTGGCCGCATTCAAGAAGCTAAGGTAGAAGTCTCAGAGAAACACCCGGTAATAATTCCCGGACGTCATCACGTCACAACCTTGCTCATTCAACATCATCACATCTTGGTGAGACATCAAGGTCGTTTGTTTACCGAAGGGAGTCTACGAGCGGCTGGACTATGGATAGTCGGAGCGAAGAGAAGCGTGAGCAAACTCATCTTCAACTGCGTTACGTGTCGCAAACTTCGTGGCATGTTTCAAAACCAGAAGATGGCTAATCTTCCACCTGACAGGCTCAGTACTGAACCCCTTTCACCAACGTTGGACTGGATGTGTTCGGCCCCTGGTCCGTAGCTACAAGACGCACTAGGAAGGTCCATGCCAAAGCAAAGTGTTGGGCAGTTCTATTCACCTGTTTGTCTGTCAGAGCTGTTCATATCGAAGTAATAGAATCTATGGACACTTCAAGTTTCATAAATGCACTTCAACGCTTCATCGCTATCAGAGGCCCTGTGAAGCACATTCGTTCTGATAGAGGCACGAACTTTATTGGAGCAGCAAGAGAACTCCAAATCCCTTCCAATCTAGACATTATAAATGTAGAGAGGTACCTAGGTGAGCAAGGATGCACCTGGACCTTCAACCCGCCACACTCTTCGCACATGGGAGGCACCTGGGAAAGAATGATAGGAATTGCACGCAAGATTCTAGATTCTATCCTCTTGCAAGCAAACACCAGACTTACCCACGAAAGCTTGACTACGTTCTTGGCCGAAGTTACAGCTATCGTGAATGCTAGGCCATTGACAGCTCTTTCTGGAGATTCTGGAGACTCAACAGTTCTTACTCCTGCCATGTTACTTACACAGAAAACCTGTGTCTCAGGAGGTCCACCTGGAGAATTCACCGAGAAAGACCTCTACAGAAGACAATGGAGGCAAGTACAAAACGTGTCCAATGCCTTTTGGGACAGATGGAGGAAACAATATCTCTCCACTCTGCAAACCAGAACAAAATGGCAGAAAGACCATCCAAACATCAGACTTGGCGATGTGGTACTTGTAAAGGACAGTCAATCACACCGAAATGAGTGGCCACTCGGCCTAGTCACCAAACCCTTTCCCAGCAAGGATGGGAGAGTACGCAAGGTAGAGGTCAGAGTGAGCAAGCTCGGAGAGAACAAACTGTTCACCAGACCAGTCACTGAACTTGTGTTGTTGTTATCCCCTCAGGAGTCCAATAGTGGCATTGGTTAACGCCAAGCGGGGAGTGTTCTGTCTCCTATTCATTAAATAGGATAAGGGTAATATCGTTTGTTGCCCACAAGAGGTCACTGTTGGCTTTCTTATGTTTTCCACATACATCTCTACAGTATTTCTGTGGGTTGGAGCCTGTTGCTTTAAGGAAAAGATACTTCCTTGGACTGCCCCTTTTCCCTTCCCTTACTGAGTTGGAAACGCAGATGTCTTGGTGCCTCCATAGGATTCAGAGGTGCTATGGTTGGCTCCAGTACCTTTTCTTCAATCGTTCCTCCTGACTAATGGATCCCGGTAGGAATCATTGTACTAGACTACATATTTGTGTTGGAATATGTGTTCAGTTGTTATGTAGGCACTGTGAAGTGGCAGTGGCTCTACTCAGATTGCATAGGCTGTGATACATGCAGAGCAGGTGTAGGGCGGCATCAGCAGTGTAAATGTTGTATTCAGTCATATGCATTGCTCTCTATGTTATGCAGATTCTGTAAATACCAGTACTACTATGTATGTCATTCTGTTATTTGTGATATGCCTGTACTGATATGGATTTGTATCTTTTGTTATAGTTTTTACCAATCAATCATCCATTTCTTATGATCATCCACCTATCCATCATCATTTAATAAATAAAGACTTAAAGGCAACACAGTCTGTTTATTGAAACAGTGGATGAAGGTTAGCTGTATGCCGGAGTCGACACAGCTCACACGTGGACGAAGGCAGAACATACGCTGTCATTTACTATAACGTGATCATCGGTATACGGTGTATACCTGTGATCACGTGAGCGGGGACCGGAAAAACCGGCCTGAATCATGATCTCCAGGGTCTTAGCTACCCCTGAAACCCCGGATATTTTCTGACGCTGGGGGGCGCTATTCACTTATTTCTGCCTGCTGTTTATAAACGGCACATCAGAATAAGGCTACATTAACACGACAGATCCATTTTTGCGGTCTGCAAAAAACAGTCCATTTTTTTCACGGGTGCATCCGTGTGGCATCCGTTTCCGTTCCGTAGACGTTCCGTATGTCATCCGTTTGTCATCCATGTGCCTTTTGTTTTTTTTTGCGTACTGCAAAAAAACTGAAGGAGGGAAAATACATAAATTTACCCAGGATCCATAGCTTCAACCAACCTACATGAGGCAGTCACATGTTCACTCCAGTGCCATTTTCTACTGCTTTTCACAGCGTAGAGCGCTCTGGTGATTTTCTTGTGCTTGTACACTTCATATCAGTCGACACATAATGTCCCACTCTCCTGCATTTTGTAATTTTGCACCCTTTGGTGCCTTTCATGTGGCACTAAGGGGTGCTTAGCTTTGTATTTAGCCAAAAAAATGAAAAAAAAATGACGTGGGGTTCCCCCTATTTTTGTAGCCAGCTAGGGTAAAGCAGACGGCTTCAGCCTGCAGACCACAGTTGGCAGCTTCACCTTGGCTGGTAATCCAAAACTGAGGGCACCCCACGCTGTTATTTTAAATTAAATAAATAATTTAAAAAAAAAAAACACGTGGGGGTCCCCCCAAAATTGGATCACCAGCCAAGGTAAAGCAGACAGCTGGGGTCTGATATTCTCAGACTAGGGAGGTCCATGGTTATTGGACTCTCCCCAGCCTAAAAATAGTAGGCCGCAGCCACCCCAGAAGTGGCGCATCCATTAGATGCGCCAATCCTGGTGCTTCTCCCCAGCTCATCTCGTGCCCTGGTGCGGTGGTAAACGGGGTAATATATGGGGTTAATACCAGTTGTGTAATGTCACCTGGCATCAAGCCCTGGGGTTGGTGAGGTCAGGCGTCTATCAGATACCTGACATCCCCAACCCAGTCAGTAATAAAAAAAATAGACGACAAACACATTTTTATTTGAAAAAACACTCCCCAATACATTCCCTCTTTTAACCAATTGATTAGAAAGAAAAACAAATCTAGGTCTGTTGTAATCCAAGCGGTTCCCATGACGATCCACACTGTCCCAGTCAATGAAGAGCAGGATGTTCCCCATTGGCTGGGAGAGCAGTGCAGTGACCTGAGCTAACATCAATGGGTCAGCCCAGGTCACTGCAGGGGATGACAAGTGCTGCTGTCAGGAGCGAGGTACATTACCTGCGCTGATCTCCTGCACTGCTGACAGCAGACCTGTCACTGACTTCAATGACCGCCGCCTTCACAGCCAAGTATCGCGAGCGGCCCGTGACGTCACCGCTAGTCAGTCTCAGGTCGGAAGCGAGAGAAGGTGATGTGACAAGCGGCGGCCAAGGAGGATAGTGACAGCGCTGAGGTCGGGAGGGCGGGCCTTCATCACCGCAGGTAAGCCGAGCGGGACCATGTGTGCAGAGTGCCAGGTGGGCGTAGCCTAGCGGGGTAATGTGTGCAGAGTGCCAGGTGGGCGGAGCCTAGCGGGACCATGTGTGCAGAGTGCCAGGCGGGCAGAGCCTAGAGGGACCATGTGTGCAGAGTGCCAGGTGGGCGGAGCCTAGTGGGGTAATATGTGCAGAGTGCCAGGTGGGCGGAGCCTAGCGGGACCATGTGTGCAGAGTGCCAGGTGGGCGGAGCCTAGTGGGGTAATGCGTGCAGAATGCCAGGTGGGCGGAGCCTAGTGGGAACATGTGTGCAGAGTGTCAGGTGGGCGGAGCCTAGCGGGACCATGTGTGCAGAGTACCAGGTGGGCGGAGCTTAGCTGGGCCATGTCTGCTGGCGGCGGAGTGTGAAGTGGGTGGAGCCTAGTGGGACCATGTGTGCGGGCGGCGGAGTGCGAAGTGGGTGGAGCCTAGCAGGGTCATGTGGCGCTGAGGACGTCAGTGTCGTGGACTGCATGGCTGGGGACAGGTGAGTGTGAGTGTGTGTGTACATGCCGCGTGCAGGAGGGGGTGGAGCGAGCTGAGCGGGGAAGTGTCGGCTCCCTGTACACGTAACTAGGATAAATATCGGGTTACTAACCAAAGCGCTTTGCTTGGATATCCGATGTTTATCTTGGTTACCAGCTTCTGGCAGGCCGCCAGCGATGGCTCCCTGCCCACTGTAGCTGTAAAAAGCCCTGCTTTTGCTGCTAGAACCGTTTTCGAACGTAACTAGAATTATCGAACTTTACCAAAAAGCTCGAGTTCTAGTTTGATCTAGAACAGCCCCCAAAATCACTCGAACCGTGAACCGCGCTCAACGCTAGTCGTCACCTCCGACCCAGTGTCTACCAGACACATAATTTTCTTCCCAGCAAACTGTACCTTCAGTACAGGGCTTTCCACAGTCAGATCCTTTGTGCATGGTTCGGGTATTGGTTCTAGGTTTTGCCTCGCCGTATGCCCGATTACAGCGAGGGCCTCCCTTTTACTGCCGAATTTCCTTCAGTCCTTCTATGATGCCCTGGCTGAGCCAGGTAGTCACAAATAGGGCCCCTCATTACACCTGTCCCTCATAGGTAACATACAGCCAAACATTAAAACCCTAGTCACCCCCTCAGGGCTTGATGGACACACCAGGGGGTGGAACCAGGCAGTTGGAAGACGCCCACCGAGAAGTCTCAGATAGCCTGGCGCGGGAAAGTAAACAGTAGCCAGATATGGTTGAGAGTTCAAGTTGTAGAGGTGTGTAGGCTGGAGCTGTGTGCAGCTCCAGCAGAGGAGAGAAACCAATTTCAGCAAGTGCTGGGGTACCCTGCTACCTTTGGCTACGAGGAAGACGGCGGTCTCCATCTGCAGGAGACGGGAAGACGGCTCGGTGTAACCGAGGTGGACTGAGACAGGGTTGTAGCCTGCCGGTAACGACCCCGGGAACCGACTCGGAAACCAGAGCACAAAGGGGGTACTCAGACCTTGAAGCTAGGTCCAGAAGTGACTGGGGGCTAGCTAATTAACTGATTGCGGCCAGGACTAGAGTACCTGTCCCACCCAAAGTCCCGACTGAAGGCAACAGCCCAACGAGGGGGATAAATGGCCATCGCCACGGCTCAGAGATCCCACGGTCCAGCGTCTGCGGGCAAAGGGCTCCTTAGGCAACATCAAGACGGGAGCGGACTCCTGAAGTTGCAAGCACAGACAGTCCACCATCCAACACAGGTGCGGGAGAAAGACAGAGACGACCAGCCGGGTGGGAGACCAGACCGCAGCCGGCTTCGGGCACCGACCACCATCACCTTGGTTTACCAGAGACTGGTGTGTTTACTAATAGTGAGTACATCAGCACCCTCCGGTCGCCCATCTCCCTGCACCGCCAAACAACGAGTCCCGGGGCCATCATCCCTGCCCATGGAGGGGTTAACAACTTGCTGCGCAACATCTCCCCCGGGCGCACCGTAACTGCAGTGGTGGTGTCCACCTTCACCACATCCCGTGGGTGGTGTCACGAACTTAACACGGCTCTGGCCGTACATCTACGTCCCCAAACCACAACCCCCCTTTTAGTTGAAGTGACCGCAAGACCCCCAGGTCCAGAGACTCTCGAGCTACCCACTGAAGGTCCGGATCCGAGCGGCTCGGCTGCCTAGCATAGGGCGGTACACCTCATTTTCTGGCGTCACGAACAGGATACTTACCCATCCACTTACCTCGTGGAAGTGCACCTTGTTTGGAAGTCAGCGGTGATCCGTTGCAAAATTTTCAGAATCCGCCATCTTGCCGCCATCATTTGGAGCGAAGATTCCTGCCAGAGTCTTCTTCCCCCCAGCAAGAGCGCGAAAACTGAAGCCCCGCTCCCTGGGAACACGGCGGGAAAGCAAAGCCGGAAGTCGAAAAATTAAACTTACCAGCCGGCTAGAGGAGTGCCACGAAAAGACCAAGGGGGGGGCGGGTGAAGATTCTGCGACATGTGACCAAGCAGATAAAGGGCAGGGGGACTCCAGGACCCTGCCACCCTTCTGGTTCCTGGACCCCGAGAGAGTGATATGGCTGACCCATCCAGCAAGCCCGGAGCACCGGAGCCTGTGTCCGGAACAACGGCGTGGGTGTAAGCTCAGACCGTGCGGATGTGTCGCCGGATCCAGGCGCAGGCGCGCTTTATAATGGAGCGGTGGATTGGCGAGATAGAGGAGCTGGCTGCGGCCGTGCGGGCACGCGAAGTGGAGGCAACCTTAGAGGAGCGGGTAAGCGACCCACGCCCCTACGTCCCTGAGGGAGCGGCCGATCAGGCTGGGGGACCCGGTCTGCCCCTGCCCTCTATATTGCCTCCCTCGCCCCCCGTACCGGTTGCCGTTGACCCCCCGCTCGGTCCGCTGCCACCAATACCGGCAGCGGAGTCTGTCCTACCAGCCCGTGAGGACCCGCCTGCAGAAGCCGTCAGCGGTCAGCCCGTCGCCACCCTGGCACCAACTTCGGCCCCGAGGAAGATCAGCCTCCGGAGGGTGCCCTGTCCCAATGTGAACCTGCCGGTCCCGGAAGAGGCCTCGCCCCAGGCAACAGAGGCCCCGGCAATCCACCCGGCCAAGATGTAAGTGGCTGCTTACCGGAAGTGGGCCCAGCGGGCAAAGCTGGCCACTCCCAAAACCCAGGCCTCGGCTGAGGCACCGCGGGTTAGCCACTGTCAGGCAGCTGAGCAGGCCATGACACAGCGGGGTTCCCCGGTGCAGAGGGTGTCGGTCGTAGCCGACACGAGGGAACTCCGGCTGGGCACGACCCCCGCGCAGAGCGAACCGGAGCAGGCAGATGCTCCATACTGGGAGCGGCAGCAGCACCAGCTGGGCTGGGTGATCGCTGCCCACGAAAAGAGGAAGGCGGAGGTGCTGTCCCGGACCATCCATGAGAAGGACAACCTCCGCAATGCCACCTTTCGGTTAAGGGGCCCGACGCACGAAGGCTAGGATCGGCACTTCGACTCCCAACGTGGATGGGGTTTCATCTTCGAGCCAGACCTGCACGCAGAGATCTTCGTGTCCCGGAGGGACTTCTACCCAGACCCCCCTATTGGCCACCCGTACTGGGACCTGGAACCCGGGGAGTTGGTAACATACACCAGGCATTGTGGGGAGAGGGGATGGTTCGCCCTCGACGTCAAGAGGAGGGTGAGCAATAGTGCCCGGAGGCGCGCCCATGCCCCTCCCCCGCCATACAGTCCTGATGAAGAAGAATGCTAAGTAGGTAGCGGTTCCCGGCTACCTTTCTGCCCGTCCCCATTGGGACCTTGTTGACTTCCCATTCTAGTTTTAACCCGTTTATACAAAAAGACAAGGTCGAGAACTTGCAGGCCAACTCAAAAACTTTTGGGCCTTGTAAATAGCCCTAGACCACCCTTTTCATCGTCCTCCAGTCTCCGGAGAGGCTGGTTGGAGGAAGGGCCTGTGGTTGAGTAGGCCGAGGTCCCGTCACCATGGAAACCAGTGACCAACCTCCGGGTCACGGGTCCCCTGGACGTGGGGCCTCTGAGAGAGACTGCCGGGTAAGGAACTTATTACCTGGCCCGTGTGGGCAACACCCGGACCCGAATCCGTTTCCTGGACTGGGGAAAAGGGGTGCTGACCTGGTTTTTAGAGGCAGCATCAGGGCTAGGTTTGCTTGGGTGGGTTAAGGTTAAAAGGACCCGGTCCGGTCCTGTTCCCGGTTAATTAAAATGTTTTTATTTAACGTTTAAGTAATATGCCTCCCATTACAGGGATGAAACAAAGCCTTCATGAATGTAAATATGTTAGTATAATTGTACATGTGTTTTATCTTTTACAGTTCAAAAAGCAACATAAACCGGTGGTGGTCGGACAGCCTGTGGATGGTCTGTGGTTAACCAAGGGGGAGTGTGACGCCCTGGCCGGGCCAGGTAGTCACAAATAGGGCCCCTCATTACACCTGTCCCTCATAGGTAACATACAGCCAAACATTAAAACCCTAGTCACCCCCTCAGGGCTTGATGGACACACCAGGGGGCGGAACCAGGCGGTTGGAAGACGCCCACCGAGGAGTCTCAGATAGCCTGGGGCAGGAAAGTAAACAGTAGCCAGATATGGTTGAGAGTTCAAGATTGGACAGGTGTGTGGGCTGGAGCTGTGTACAGCTCCAGTAGAGGAGAGAAACCAATTTGAGCAGGTGCCGGGGTAGGAGCCCTGGTACCTTTGGCTAGGAGGCAAACGGCGGTCTCCATCTGCAGGAGCCGGGAAGACGGCTTGGTGGAACAGAGGTGGACCGGGACAGGGTTGCAGCCCGCCGTTACTGACCCGGGGAACTAACTCGGAAATCGGAGCACAAAGTGGGGTACTCAGACCCTGAAGCTAGGTCCAGAAGCGACTGGGGGCTAGCTTATTAACTGATTGCGGCCAGGACTAGAGGTCCTGTCCCACCCAAAGTCCCAACTGAAGGCAACAGCCCAACGAGGGGGATAAATGGCCACCGCCACAGCTCAGAGATCCCATGGGGCAGTGTCTGCGGGCAAAGGGCTCCTTAAGCAACAACAAGCCGGGAGCGGACTCCTGAAGTTGCAAGCACAGGCAGTCCACCATCCAACACTGGTGCGGGAGAAAGACAGAGACCACCAGCCGGGTGGGGGACCAGACCGCAGCCGACTGCGGGCACCGACCACCATCACCTTGGTTTACCAGAGACTCATGTGTTTACTAATAGTGAGTACATCAGCACCCTCCGGTCGCCCATCTCCCTGCACCACCAAACACCCCCAACGGGTCCCGGGGCCACCATCCCTGCCCATGGAGGGGTTAACAACTTGCTGCCCAACATCTCCCCCTGGCGCCCCGTAACTGCAGCAGTGGTGTCCACCTTCACCACATCCCGTGGTTGGCGTCACGAACTTAACACGGCTCCGGCCGTACATCTACGTCCCCAAGCCACAACCCCCCTTTTAGTTGAAGTGACTGCGAGACCCCCGGGTCCGGAGACCCTCGAGCCACCCGCTGAAGGTCCGGATCCGAGCGGCTCGGCTGCCGAGCACGGGGCGGTACAGCTCCCCTCCGGCAGTCTTGTTGCATATGTCCAAAAGCTCCGCAGCTCCTACATTGGACAGACCTTCTCATCCCACTTCTTGTCGACTCTGATCTGGGGCCGGCCGCTGTCCCTCGTGGTACATAGCACCGCATCTGCATCTCTCCCCCAGAAGGTGACTTTTGTCCGAGTATGGGAGTATAGGAGTCCATCGGGGCTGGGTAGATTGGAGGTATCCCCTGAACCCGCATCTGTTGCATTTGTTCAGCCATGCCCTCCACAGTCCTCTGCAAAGCTGTTAACTGTACTTGTACGGGGTCTGGACTCGATTCTCTTGAATCAGCCATCTGTAGGTGGCTCCACTTTGGGGCAGGCTTTACCTCCAGGGTCCGCGCCACTGCCTTCTCCTGTATTTCTGCGTAGGTGGCGCCAGGGATATTTCTCGCTTTTAACAGCAGCTCGCTCCTTAACAGTTCACTTTTTGTATCCCCTCAATAAACTGATCTCGCAGTATACGATCAACCTCGGCCTCAGAGCCCACTGTTACATTAGACTTCTTCTTAATCTCCTGATGTAATTCTTCCAAGGCGATGCAATATTGAATTAGGCTTTCTCCACTTCTCTGAGTCCGAGCAAAGAACTGCACTCGTAGCTGTCCATCCGCTGCCACATGGTCGAAAGCCTTTTCCAAAATCTGCATTATTTCGTCTACCGTCTTACGCTGAACTTCTGGTTTCAGCAAAACAACCTTGTGCGCATCCCCCTCCGGAGCATTCAATGCGCCCTCGGGCTGGAGTTTGGGGTGTACGCTGTGCAAGGCAATGGCATTCTTCAGCCGGCCCACCCAATCACTGAACAATAAACTATACCCATCAAACTTAGCCAGGTGGTTCAGCAGCGCACCTGTGGCAGAGCACCTTATTAGTCGCTCACTGCTAGTCACCAAGAGGGAGGGGGATTGAAGTACTACTGTACAGAGGCCACTGCGACGTTCTCTACTTGTTCAGAGCTATCCATAGCGAACACCGTATCCTGCCGACTACGCCAAATATGTAACACCCGAATGTCAGTGCTGTAGATAGATAGATATGGTGGTGCTATGGAGGACTCAGAGACGCAATGATGATAAATAAGTTTGGCTTTATGTGTTCCAATTAATATGAACAATCACAACTCCTTAAGCCTGCTTTACACGTTGCAATTTCGCATATGATATTGTATGCGATTTGCAACGCCCCCATCGTATGTCCAGCACGTTCAATTTGTTGAACAAGGCGCACAAACGATTAATCCCCGTCACACATACTTACCTACCATACGACCTTGATGTGGGCGGCGAACGTCCACTTCCTGGAGTGGGATGGACGTTTGGCGTCACATCGACGTCACGCGGCAACCGGCCAATAGAAGCGGAGGTGCGGAGCTGAGCGGGACGTTAACATCCCACCCATCTCCTTCCTTCCGCATTGTGGGCCGGGAGCCGCAGGAGGCAGGTGAGATCTGTTCATCATTCCCGGGGTGTCACACACTGCGATGTGCGCTACCCCGGGTACGATGAACAATCTGACGTTCAATTCATCAGGAATGAATGACGTGCATGCGATGAACGGTTTTTCGTTCAATCGCAATTGCACGTCGCTGTCACACGCTACAACATACCTTATGATGCCGGATGTGCGTCACTTACGACGTGACCCCGCCGACACATCGTAAGATATCTTGTAGCGTGTAAAGCAGGCTTTACAGCTTATAGGCCACAACAGCCCAAACAATATAGTTAACAATCTATGCAGCTCAGAGAACGTCAAGTACCGGCCCGTAGATAGGGTGAGGACTATATTCTCGGGCTATCTACTCCCTCCCTTAAATATTAATGGGGTTTACCTGGGATGTGCTACTACGGGTTGTGGTACGTAGTCTCTCCAAGAGTACAATCTTACAATCGCCACCCCCCTTATATTCACAATTTACATAGGGTACCCGGCCAATTCTCCCCTTAAGTCCCTCTGCAGAAAACACTCAACACACATATATATATATATATATATATATATATATATATATTAAATCTTAACGAAAAGAGTCTTTAAATTTACCAAGTATGAAACACACCCAAGGAGCAGACATGGTAAAATGTATAAACATTTTTATTTTCAATAAATGCATAGGGTGTGACATAAATACATGATAGTCATAAAAAAACAGAGTATAGAAGGTGTAGGAGGGGATTGATCCCGAGGGGACTGAGGGTCAGGGTGTTCCCTTCCTTTATTGTCTCTGATGAAACGGTTAAAACCAAATGGGAAGAAGCTGCGTCCAGCTGCTCCAGGACTTTCATGCAGCTCTTGATTGAGCTGAATGAGAAGTCCATTAGTGATTTAGAGACTGAAATTGTGGACGCCCAGACCCACCTTACCTCGGAATTAACCCCTGAGGAACTATCCAGATATAACAAATCATTGGACAAGGAGTTTTCTAAATGGGAGAAGGAGATTCTCAATACAAAGACCAAAAAGTATCAGCGAGATGTCATGGACTATAGGAATGGCCAGTTGTTTCGTTGGCGGGGTACTCCCCATCCTAAGAAAAAACACCACACCTCATCTATGTCGATTTCGGCTTCGTCCATTTCTTCATTAGATGAGGACCCCGCACTTGATAACACTAGGAATTTGAGACCCATCACCAGGGCTACTAATGCCCGTAATAAACAAACTACAACCTCTGGCGGTGGACGGGCAGCTGCTCTTCCAGTTCCAAGGAAAGGGGGAGAATCACATTTGGAGGTAATAAATGTATCTAAACACACGCTTACCCCTGTGCAGACTGAGGTCCTTACGCTGGGACTGTCCTTTGTGCCCCAGACTAATTTTAATGTTTTTTCAGTAATTAAGGACCTCCACCTGTTTTTGCGGAAGCTAGTACTGCATAAGCTGCACTCCAAGCAAACCACAAGTGAACCCAGTACTTCCATACGTGAGCAGGAAGTTATAGCTGCACTCGAGGAACTTTAGGAGGAATCTGCCTACCATGCACCAGGTAATTTCCCACGCCATACTATGCCAAAATCTACCACGTTCCCGCCTCTGTCATTATGTCCCTCGATCCAAATTTTTGGTGAACTGGTGACAAGACACATTCAGCAACTCCCACGTAGGGGTGGGAAAAATAACCTCACCAGACAGCAACAGGCGGCATTGAGGGAGGTCCAGTCTCTTGAGGGGGTTTTGATTAAACCCGCCGACAAGGGCGGGAATGTGGTAATATGGCCAGTGGAATTGTATGAGAGGGAGGCATGGCGTCAACTGAGGGATCGAGAGGCCTATGAGCCCCTCCATCATAACCCAGTGCGTGGCTTTACCAATGACCTCGAGATGATCCTATTGAGGGCATTTGAGGCACGGATTATTCACAAAAATATCTATGAGGGCCTCTTAGTAAAAACACCAGTGGTTCCAACGTTTTACCTCCTCCCCAAGATCCACAAAAACCCTCGGACACCCCCGGGGCATCCAATTGTCTCTGGCATGGGAGAGCTATGTGACGTTACATGTAAATTTATTGAACATTACTTGAACCCATTGGTGGAGACGTTGCCCTCCCATGTCAGAGACACTTCCGACGTTCTCAGGAGATTAGATGGGCTTATCTTGGAGGAGGAGGCTATGTTGGTAACCATGGACGTTGAGGCCCTCTATTCTAGCATTGGTCACCGCGATGGTCTTGCTGCCACAAAGTTCTACCTTGATGCGAGTAACCTCGATGAGTCCCTGTCCGGTCTGCTTATGGAGTTGTTGGAGTTTGTGTTGACGCACAACTTCTTCGTGTTTCGGGACCGGTTCTTCCTCCAGCGGCGCGGCACTGTGATGGGGGCGGCTTGCGCGCCGTCTTACGCAAACCTCTTTCTCGTCCATTGGGAGAGGGAGGTTTTCGGGGACGGCGTGCCGGCTAGCTCCCATGCGCAGTGCTGGCTCCGCTATATTGATGACATTCTTGTCGTCTGGGGTGGAACCGGTTCTGAGCTAGAGGACTTTGTGCGTCGCCTCAACTCCAATGACCTTAACATCTTTTTGACCCATCAGATCGGACCTCGGACCATCGATTTCCTCGACATTCGGATTTCTGTTGAACCTAGTGGCTTAGTATCTACTACTATTTTTCGCAAGACCACCGCGGTTAACTCCCTCCTCCATGCTACCTCAGGACATCCCAGGTCAACAGACAACGCAATTCTGACGGGCCAGTTTTTGCGTTTACGCAGACTGTGCTCCTCGGATGGTTCATTTGAAAGTGAATCGGGAGATATGAGGGAGAGGTTCATTAATAGGGGCTACAGTGGGAGGTCTATCAAAAGGGGCTACCAACGTGCCAAATCTTCCCGACGGGACCACCTACTGTCTGGGAACGATAGTCCGTCAACACCATCTAGTCCAGTGGCCAGGTTTATTTCCACTTACTGCCGTCAGTGGGAACAAATCAGAGGGGTGTTGAGTAAGCATTGGGCCATACTTCAAACTGAACCCTCTCTTGAGGGGTATTTGCCTGAACGTCCATTGATGACAGCAAAGAGGGGTAGGAGTCTCAGAGACATGCTAGTACATAGCCATTATGTGGCCAAGAGAACCCCCCTCTTTGGATGTGGCCCTCAACGAGTTGGTTATTACCCATGTGGCAGCTGCCGGGGATGTCAAAACATTATTAGGGCTACCACCTTTTGCTCCACAGACGGAGGGAGAGAATTCTCCATTCGTGAATACATCTCCTGCAGCACATCTGGCGTAATTTAATACGCCAGATGTGGCTGCGGTAAGATTTATATTGGTTTGACTTCCCGCGAGCTCCGCATCCGTGCGAGAGAGCATGTGCGGGATATCCTGGCAGCCAAGGAGACCACCAACCCTGAGACCCTAAAAACGATACCCCGTCATTTCAGAGAGATTCATAATTGTGATCCAGTATGTCTGTAGGTCAGGGGTATCGATAGGGTACATCTAGGGATCCGGGGCGGCGACCTTAAAAAACGCCTGGCACAGATGGAGTGCCGCTGGATCTTCATTTTGGGCACTCAGACACCACATGGTCTTAATGAACGGCTTTCTTATGCCCCGTCCCTTTAGCCTCCTAGTCTCCCTGTTATATATGGGCCTTTGACGCTATTGTAACCCCCACTCTGATATTCCCTGAGGATAGATATTTTATGTATTTCTATGATGCATGTGTCTGCGCTGTGGGTTACCTCTTGCCCAGATTTTAGTATATTGACGTGTTCTCCCATATAAGTTGATTCCTGCTCATGCTGGTACTTGTGGCAGTCATATATGACTCTATTTTAACAGTGTGTTTTTTATATTCGTTTAGTTAAAATGGATCCATTGCCACTATCTCTTCACCTCACTCCCATTCCAGGCCTCCTTCAGGAATTAATGGAAATTCTGTGGCAACCATGCCTTTTGAATGAGTCTTATACATCTAAACTCATGAAGGAATCATGCAGCAGCTGCTTGTTTTTTGCATATTCATGTATTATTACGTGATTACTTATATTTACTATGTACTCTCTGCAGACGTCTGCTTCTTTCTCTATTTCCTATATATCCTTTTTCCTATTAATTTCCACCTATTTGCTTCCCTCTATATACTAGTAATAAGGGTTTTTACCTTCTGCCTTGCAGGGTGGAGGTGATTATGGAATTAATGCATTTCGTTTGCATTATAACGTACTGTTTGAGATGGCCCCTTTCTCTTCTTGGATGGGAGGCACTAGCGACGCGTCACTGACATAGTATCCGCCTCTATGGGCGCGCCTGTGTTGGCGTCCTTAGCAGCGAAGGACCGGAAGCACTAGTGACGTCACCGGAGGTTTTTCCTCCATCCGGCCTTCGCTGCCGACGCTGAACCACGGCGCAGCCCGCAGCATAACATCATGACGCGCCGCTTAATCGGCGATTAAGTGGCAATTCTGGTCACTTTTTAACCTCCATACCGAGCACTCATTTTTACCTGTCCCCCGACGAAGCACACCACGCGAAACACGTGTTGGGACGCCGGTCCCCACGTGTATACCTGGGTCCAAGTTCAGTGATCTGCCTGCTGGGTAAGCTGTCCTATCTTGTTAGGCTATGTTTTGAGATTTTTGCCATCTCCTAGCCAGCTACTTTTGCACTTGCATTTAGGCACTTAATTGCATATCCAGGCTCTTGTGCAGATCACTGGTGAGATTTGATATCCTTCCCTGGGTCACGTGGGGTTTCTTCCCCTCCTACACCTTCTATACTCTGGTTTTTTATGACTATCATGTATTTATGTCACACCCTATGCATTTATTGAAAATAAAAATGTTTATACATTTTACCATGTCTTCTCCTTGGGTGTGTTTCATACTTGGTAAATTTAAAGACTCTTTTCCTTAAGATTTAGCATTTTTTGAGTTGTTACCTGATATTTATCCACGGTCCTATATGTTTTATATATATATATATATATATATATATATATATACATATATATATATATATATATATTTATATATATTCACTGTGTGCAGAATTATTACGCAAGTTGTATTTTAGAGGATTTTTTTTTATTATTGATCAACATCTATCAACCCAAAAGACTCATGAATATCAAAGCTTAATATTTTTGGAAGTTGGAGTGGTTTTTTTTTTTAGATTTGGCTATCTTAGGAGGATATCTGTTTGTGCAGGTAACTATTACTGTGCAGAATTATTAGGCAACTTAATAAAAAAACAAATATATTCCCATCTCACTTGTTTATTTTCACCAGGTAAACCAATATAACTGCACACAATTTAGAAATAAACATTTCTGACATGCAAAAACAAAACTCAAAAAATGAGTGACCAATATAGCCACCTTTCTTTCTGATGACACTCTGCAGCCTACCATCCCTAGATTCTGTCAGTTGCTTGATCTGTTTACGATCAACATTGCGTGCAGCAGCCACCACAGTCTCCAGACACTTTTCCGAGAGGTGTACTGTTTTCCCTCCCTGTAGATCTCACATTTTATGATGGACCACAGGTTCTCTTTGGGGTTCAGATCAGGTGAACAAAGGGGCCATGTCATTATTTTTTCATATTTTAGACCCTTACTGGCCAGCAACGCTGTGGAGTAGTTAGATGCATGTGATGGAGCATTGTCCTGCATGAAAATCATGTTTTTCTTGAACGATACTGACTTCTTCCTGTACCACTGCTTGAAGAAGTTGTCTTCCAGAAACTGGCAGTAGTTCTGGGAGTTGAGCTTCACTCCATCCTCAACCTGAAAAGGTCCCACAAGTTGATCTTTGATGATCCCAGCCCATACCAGTACCCCACCTCCACCTCCACTTTGCGGCGTCTGAGTCGGACTGGAGCTCTCTGCCCTTTACTGATCTAGCCTCTTACCCATCCATCTAGCCCATCAAGAGTCACTCTCATTTCATCAGTCCATAAAACCATTGAAAAATCAGTCTTAAGATATTTCTTGGCCCAGTCTTATGTTTCTTGTTCAGAGGTGGTGGTTTTTCAGCCTTCTTTACCTTGGCCATGTCCCTGAGTATGGCACACCTTGTGCTTTTTGATACTCCAGTAACGTTGCAGCTCTGAAATATGGCCAAACTGGTGGTAAATGGCATCTTGGCAGCTTCTCGTTTGATTTTCCTCAATTCATGGGCAGTTATTTTGCGCCTTTTTGCCCAACACGCTTCTTGTGACCCTGTTGTCTATTTGCCATGAAACGCTTGATTGTTCAGTGATTACGCTTCAAAAGTTTGGCAATTTCAAGACTGCTGCATCCCTCTGCAAGACATGTCACAATTTTGGACTTTTCAGAGCCCGTCAAATCTCTTTTCTGACCCATTTTGCCAAAGGAAAGGAAGTTGCCTAATAATTAAGCACACCTTATATAGGGTGTTGATGTCATTACAGCGCACTCCTCCTCATTACAGAGATGCACATCACCTGGTTTCCTTCATGTTCATACTTTTATGTAATCACTTTATCTTTTGCTGCCTCTGGGCAGTGGGAGGAATCAGAAAGAAAATAATTTTAGTCCTCTGCCGTGAGTAAAACACAGTTTCACTTTATATACCTTCTGGATTAATGCAAAACGTCTTCATTTAGCACAGTCCTGTCACGCTCCCCGGCTCCCCTGTCACGCTCTCCGGCTCCCCTGCCACGCTCCCTGGCTCCCCTGCCACGCTCCCCGGCTTCCCTGCCTCGCTCCCCGGCTCCTCTGCCAGGCGTCCCCCGCTCCACAGCCTCCATGCCCCATCACCTGCGGTCCCCAGGCAGCCCGGTCCCCGCTCCCGGCGCCCGTCGGCAACTCTGCTCCAGCCCGGCTCTCCTGCCTCCTGTTCACCGCTCCCTGCTCTGGCTTCTGCTCCGGGCCTCGCGCATGCGCATTAGGGCGCGCGCGCGGTCATTGACCCTCTCTTAAGGGCCCAGTGTCCTCAAACAGGATATTGAAGAATCAGGTGCAGGGTATATAGGGAGATCCTTCCCAAGTGGGCGGGGCCTGTTCTTCGTGTTTTGCTAAGCTAGGAGTCAGGTCTCCTTGTGTCTCTTGTGGTATACTTACCTATCTCTCTCCTAGAGCCGCTCCTGCCTCGCCAACCGGTCCTGACGATACCCGAACCCCGAACGGTGACGGTCTGCCATCCCGTCAGTTCATACCATCTCCGATCCCTGTGGTGACCCGTCTTCTCGCTCCGTCGGTTCCGGACTCTGCCTGACGTCATCTCAGCCTCCGAACCTGAACTCCGTCACCCGGACTACCTTCAGTGACTCCGTGGTCCCAGGGACTTCCACTCTCCACATCTCTAAACGGACTGTCCTGCTACCCGTAGTGCTCCGGCTACCGGGCACCTTGCCTTCGGTGAGGTGTTCAGCCCAGTGGATCCACCTCCAGGGTCTGCCCGTCCACCTGGCCCTAACAGTAAGAACAGGCCATGGATCCCGCCGAAGCACTAGCGGCCCAGCTGGGCAACTTGCAGCAGGAACTCGGACGACAGCGCGAGACCCAGTCCCGCATGCTGGCCTTCATGTCCTCGGTGGATACCCGCCTGCACACGCTGCAAGCATCTGCCACGTCCCTGGCATCTCAGGTTACTACTGCACAGTCCATGGCCACGGTTCCCGTGGCGGCTACCTCGGAAGCTTCTAAACTCCGCTTGGCCTCTCCACCCCGATATGCCGGAGATCCCAAGACCTGCAGAGGATTCTTAAACCAGTGCTCCCTCCATTTCAAGCTGCTTCCGCACCTGTTTGCCTCCGACCAAGCCAAGGTGGCGTTTGTGATGTCCCATCTAGAGGGTGAGGCACTGGCCTGGATGAACCCCTTGTGGGAGAAGGAGGACCCTGTGACCACTAACATCCAGGACTTCCTGCAGGCGTTTAGAACCACCTTTGACGAACCCGGACGTGCCGCCGCATCCGCCTCATCACTCCTCAGGCTACGTAAGGGGACCATGACGGTGGTGCAGTATGCCATCCGCTTCCGCACTTTGGCCTCAGAATTGGGGTGGAACAATGAAGCCCTCACCGCCGCCTTCTGGGAAGGACTCTCCAGTCGTATTAAGGATGAGCTGGCAGGCCGCGATGTTCCTTCCACCCTGGATGCCCTGATCGCACTAGCCACCCGCGTGGACCTCAGATTCCAGGAACGATCCAAAGAGGTGTCCCGTGAGAGACGTCCGATACGGCATTCCTCTCCTCCACAGAAGCCCGCCGTCCTTCAGTCAGCGTCGTCTGGTGTCTCTGTCCACGAGCCCATGCAGATCGACCGTTTGCGGCAGTCCGAACAACGCCGAGCAGAACGGCTCGCCAAGGGCCTCTGCTTCTACTGCGGAGAGGGCACCCACCTGCTACGTTCCTGTCCAGAGAGGCCGGGAAACTCCAAAGCCTAGGGTTGGTAGGAGAGGCCACCCTAGGTGCTGGGACTCTCTCAGACCCGGTTACGTGGACTGTTCAAGTAACAACGGGAGAGACGCGGTTCACGGCCGAGGCGTACCTCGATTCCGGGGCAGCAGGCAATTTCATCCAGCAGGCCACGGTGGACAAGTACCAGGTGCCTGTTACTCCACTCGACAAACCCCTCGTGATTGCCTCTGTGGATGGGAGACCCCTCTCTGACACCATCTCGTGGATCACCAAGCCGGTGGAACTACGTATCGGTGCCCTGCACACTGAGAACATCGCTCTCTACGTCCTCCCACACATGTCTCAACAAATCCTGCTGGGACTCCCCTGGTTATGGACACATGAACCGTCAGTCAGCTGGTGTACGGGTGAAATCACCCGATGGGGCTCCTCTTGCCACGAGAACTGTCTGAAGACTATACAGCCCATCCGACGACCTCCGGTTCCGGAGTCCCTACCGGGACTGCCCTTGGCCTATTGGTCCTTCGCGGACGTCTTTGATAAAAAGGAGTCAGAGGTACTGCCGCCACATCGTCCTTATGACTGTGCCATCGACCTACTCCCGGGAACTACACCACCTCGAGGACGGATATATCCTCTGTCTCCTGCTGAAACAAGGGCCATGTCTGCCTACATCACGGAGAACCTGGCAAGGGGATTCATTCGGAGATCCTCCTCTCCTGCTGGAGCAGGCTTCTTCTTCGTTAAGAAGAAAGAGGGCGACCTACGCCCATGCATTGACTACCGGGGATTGAACCAAATCACCGTGAAAAATAAATACCCCCTGCCGCTCATCCCCGAATTGTTTGATCGGCTTAGAGGAGCTTGTGTGTTTACTAAGTTGGATCTTCGGGGTGCCTACAACCTGGTCCGCATCCGCTCTGGGGACGAATGGAAGACCGCATTCAATACTCGCGATGGGCACTATGAATACTGTGTGATGCCCTTCGGCCTGTGTAACGCACCAGCAGTCTTTCAGGAATTGGTGAATGACGTGTTCCGGGACCTTCTCTACGTCTGTGTGGTGGTGTATCTTGATGATATCCTGGTCTTCTCTCCGGACCTCCAGACCCACAGAGAGAACGTGCAGTTGGTACTACAAAGACTGAGAGAGAATCGTCTGTACGCCAAGTACGAGAAGTGTGTCTTCGAGCAGTCTTCTCTTCCCTTCTTGGGTTACGTATTCTCCGATACCGGTCTGCAGATGGATCCGGAGAAGGTCTCTTCCATTCTCAACTGGCCCCCTCCTTCCGGACTGAAGGCAATCCAACGCTTTCTTGGATTCGCAAACTATTACCGTCAGTTCATCCCTCACTTCTCTGCCCTGACTGCACCTCTCTCCGCCTTGACCAAGAAGGGGGCTAATCCAAAGGACTGGTCACCTGCGGCCGACGCCGCGTTTGGCTCCCTGAAACAGGCATTTGATTCCTCTCCTGTGCTCCACCGTCCTGAGTTAAACCGACAGTTCACCTTGGAGGTGGATGCCTCCTCCTCGGGAGCCGGAGCAGTGCTCATGCAGAAGTCCTCCTCCGGGAAGATGGTTACTTGCGGTTTCTACTCCAAGGGCTTTTCAGCGCCTGAACGCAACTACACCATCGGTGACCGAGAGCTATTAGCAGTCAAACTGGCTCTGGAGGAATGGCGCTACCTTCTGGAGGGAGCAGTGTACCCCGTGATCATTTACACGGACCACAAGAACCTGGAATACCTGCGGTCCGCTCAGCGACTGAACCCACGGCAAGCCAGGTGGTCCTTGTTCTTTGCCAGGTTCGATTTTCAGCTCCATTTTCGACCCGCGGACAAGAATGTGCAAGCAGATGCCTTGTCCAGGTCATTCGTGCCCATGGAACAGGAGGAGTAGACATCCCAGCCCATCATCTGCCCAAGTAAAATCATTCCGGTGGCTCCTGTCACCCTGGCCCAGATACCGCCCGGGAAGACCTATGTCTCTGAGACTGACAGGCAAAAAGTGTTGCACTGGGGCCATGCCTCGAAAATAGCCGGCCATGCTGGTCAGAAGAAAACATGGAATACAATTGTACGTCACTACTGGTGGCTATCCCTTCGCACGGACGTCGCTTCTTTTGTCTCAGCCTGCTCCTCTTGTGCCAAGAACAAGACGCCCAAACACCTGCCATATGGTCGTCTTCTGCCTCTGCCTATACCCTCCGTTCCGTGGCAACACATTGCAATGGACTTTATTACAGATTTGCCCCTGTCCTCCGGACACACAGTCATATGGGTCGTGGTGGATCGGTTCTCCAAAATGGCTCATTTCGTCCCTATGGCTGGACTGCCCTCTGCCCAGGAACTCGCTGACGCCTACATACAGCACATCTTCCGGTTGCATGGCTTTCCATCACACATTGTGTCCGACAGAGGAACTCAGTTTACCTCCTGCTTCTGGAGGGCCCTCTGCAAATATCTGGGAGTGACTCTGGACTTTTCTTCAGCCTACCATCCTCAGTCGAATGGCCAAGTGGAACGAATCAATCAGATCTTGACCTCCTTCTTACGTCACTACGTTAACGCCCATCACGACGACTGGTCCACGCTTCTTCCTTGGGCAGAATTCTCCCATAACCACCACGTCAGTGAGTCCTCCTCCAGCTCTCCCTTCCATGTCATTTACGGACTTCAGCCTTCCGTCCCTTTACCTGTATCCTCTTCCTCGGATGTCCCTGCTGCTGATGCTGTAGTCCGTGACTTTACAACAATTTGGGACTCTGTCAAGACGTCCCTTGGACGTGCTTCCCTGCGGATGAAGAGGCACGCAGACAAGAGGCGTCTGGATCCTCCGTGTTTCTCTCCAGGAGATCTGGTCTGGCTTGCTTCCAAGTACGTCCGATTGAAGCTACCATCATACAAGCTGGGTCCTCGCTACATCGGGCCGTTTAAAGTCCTCAGCAAAATAAATGAGGTCTCCTACAAGCTGCAGCTCCCGGCCACGATGAGGATACCCAACTCCTTCCACGTCTCCCTGCTCAAGCCGGTTGTCCTTGGTCCCTTCTCCGCTGCTGCCAGTTCTGCTCCTCCTCCTATTGCTGATGATGACATCTATGCGGTAAGGGATATCGTGGCCATGAAAACCGTACGGGGCCGACAGTTCTTCCTGGTGGACTGGGCAGGGTATGGTCCTGAGGATAGGTCCTGGGAACCCCGGGAGAATGTGGGTACTCCTCTGATATGTGCCTTCCTGTCCCGGTTGCGGGGAGGGGGGCGTGGGGGAGGGGGTACTGTCACGCTCCCCGGCTCCCCTGTCACGCTCTCCGGCTCCCCTGCCACGCTCCCCGGCTCCCCTGCCACGCTCCCCGGCTTCCCTGCCTTGCTCCCCGGCTCCTCCGCCAGGCGTCCCCCGCTCCACAGCCTCCATGCCCCATCACCTGCGGTCCCCAGGCAGCCCGGTCCCCGCTCCCGGCGCCCGTCGGCAACTCTGCTCCAGCCCGGCTCTCCTGCCTCCTGTTCACCGCTCCCTGCTCTGGCTTCTGGCACCCGGGCCTCGCGCAAGCGCATTAGGGCGCGCGCGCGGTCATTGACCCTCTCTTAAAGGGCCAGTGTCCTCAAACAGGATATTGAAGAATCAGGTGCAGGGTATATAGGGAGATCCTTTCCAAGTGGGCGGGGCCTGTTCTTCGTGTTTTGCTAAGCTAGGAGTCAGGTATCCTTGTGTCTCTTGTGGTATACTTACCTATCTCTCTCCTAGAGCCGCTCCTGCCTCGCCAACCGGTCCTGACGATACCTGAACCCCGAACGGTGACGGTCTGCCATCCCGTCAGTTCATACCATCTCCGATCCCTGTGGTGACCCGTCTTCTCGCTCCGTCGGTTCCGGACTCTGCCTGACGTCATCTCGGCCTCCGAACCTGAGCTCCGTCACCCGGACTACCTTCAGTGACTCCGTGGTCCCAGGGACTTCCACTCTCCACACCTCTGAACGGACTGTCCTGCTACCCGTAGTGCTCCGGCTACCGGGCACCTTGCCTTCGGTGAGGTGTTCAGCCCAGTGGATCCACCTCCAGGGTCTGCCCGTCCACCTGGCCCTAACAAGTCCTTTCTCTGTAAACAACTCTTTAACAGTAGTTTTAATTTATAAGGAGTCTTTGTTCTAAATAACTGTCCCTATCTAACTATTAACACACATTGACCGGTCTCTCAATAGTTATAACTCACAGACTTCTTTCGATGTCTTTTGCCACACAGACACAGCACTCAGGGTTAATTCACAGGAGGCCAGTCTGTTATCCCAAGATGGCGAATCTCTCTTTGGAGGCCAGTCTGTTATCCCAAGATGGCGGATCTCTCTTTCTCCTCGCAATATTCACTCTGCTTCTTTTTTATTTAAACCATGAGTTAAACACTTCATTCCTTAGTTCAGTACCTTCTTTATGACGGAGCAATAAAAATCCTACTGTGGAGACAGATCAGTAGTCATTCCATTTTCTCAAAAGAAAGCAACTGAGCCCACAGGAACTCACTCTCCTCTCCTTAACAGCTCCAGCGCACACACACTTTTTATACGCCCAACTACCACACTATTTTAAAAATCAACTGTGCCCAGTCATGCTCTACAGTGACACCCGGTGGCCCTTCAAATCATAGCACAGATATACTCCACTATATGTATGTCTTTCATCCTGTTACAACGCCACCCACGGTGTGTGGTAATATGGAGTACCACCGCTGCTGTTGGGGACCACCCGGGGATGATGGAATGGCAGCTGGATGTTAACCCCTTTGTGGGTAGGGGTGGTTCCCCCCAGGGCTCAGTGTCCAGGACATGGGGAGTGATGTAGGCCGGAGGTGGCGCGCTGGGCCGGACCGGGGAATGTTGGTGTACTCACTGTTGAATAATTGCACACAAGTCTGTTGGTAAACCAAGGTATCAGTGGCTGGCTGCCGCGTTCGGGTGTACTCGGGTCCCACACCCAGTTGGTGTACCGATGTCCCTTCCTCCGGCACTCTGTAATTTTCTTCAATTCTGGACAACTCCTTATGGAACGGGGAAGTCCGCTCCCGGTATGTTCTGGTTGAAACAATGAGGAACCTGTGGAAAAGAAAGCGCAATAGGGTCTTACCCTGGCAAACAGGGGGTTGAAAGAAGGGTAATCCTACTCACCAATCAGGGTTGTGACAGGCACAACTCCTGTAACAGCATAGGTATGGATCAAAGGCAGCAGTACCCCAAGCGGCTGATAGCAGAGAGAAATAGTGGAACGGGGCTTTAATGAACTGTGCCAGAGATCACAAATGTAATCTAGAATTAATGTAAACTTTTATTTTGGCACAGGTCTACACGTTTCAGGAGGCTCAGCTGCCTTCCTCAGGACCAACAGGCACAAGATACATCAAATCTGCAGAGGTATAGGTGTACAAAACATATATACCCAGTATGACATCAGAGAACCGCCCCCAAAAGAAAAAAAACGGCGGGAAAAACACTTCTGTAGTAGCATGGTGTGACGTAATGTAATCAAAAACAGGAAAAATAACCTGTGTCCACTGAAACAGTATCAATGCCATTAAGATTAAATGAACATCGCAATCAAAAAATAAAAATAAAAATAAAACCTATAAAAACGAATAATTGTGTCATTACTGAGTAAAAATATACATATATATGCATATCTGTATCAAAGAGTGTCTAAGAAGCCATGATGACCGTGGTAAGAAGGTCTAGAACCCACACCACCTATAGATCATAGCCTCCATGGGTGACATGAGAAGAGATGCGATCAGTCCACACACCCAGAGAGGTATGCAGTGAGATTCGTTTCGTACAGAAGCATGAAAGAAAAGAAAAACAAGGAAAAAAAGGGGATGTGGAGAAAAAAGAGAATGAAAAAGGTAGGTGTGTATTTCAAACTGAAATTATGGTAATATTACAAAGGAAACCAAGGCGAGGTGAAGTAAGTTCAAGAGCGTGGGAAAAAAAAGAGAGTGCATGCGTGAGTCAAAGCAGTGAGTAAGTGCCATAGGAGAGCCAAGAAGGCTGAGAACGGGGTGAACAAAGTTCAGCGGTTGGGAAAAAAAGGGGGAGGGAAGAAAAAAACATATTTATTGCGTATGGAAATAGGTGATGTGTGAAAAAAACATTACATATTATATCTTATAATCCCGTCTAATTGAGGGGGTAAAAAAATTGTATGCATATTTTATGGAAAAAAGTCTAAAGGCAAAAAATAATATAATAAAAAATAATAGGTGGTTGGACGTGCAAAATCAAGAATATGCAGATTCATAAGAACCACAAGAAAATATACATATATATATATATATATATATATATATATATATATATATATATATATATGTATACAGGAAATTAAGGTCATAGTGAGGAAGTCTGAACCTTGTCTAACCCATAGAATATATGGGTGACAAGAAAAAAGGGGGAGATAGGTCAAATACCCCAAGACCGGTGTTCAATGACATTGTGGATACTTGTGTGAAATAAGTAAGCATGTGATCTAAAACAAAAGTGGTAAGAGTAATTCCACTATCACAACGCGGGTAAGTGGAAAAAGAAACGAGGGGTGACTAGGGTTCAAGAGCGTGGGAAAAAGCAAGAAGCGCATGCGTCAAACCAAAGCAGTAAGCAAGTGCAATACAATAGCTGAAAGACTGGGGACGGGGTGAATAAAGTTCAAATGCGTGGGAAAAGTGGGGAGAGGACTTTGTTACAAAGGAAAACCATGTGTAAGAGTGGATTTAGAAGATCTTGTGGGTGAGAATGCACATATACATCTATATATGAAGGGAATGGATATTATCCCGTCTATCTCAAAGGGATATAAAGGTACTGTATATATATTCACTGGAAACTAATATCATACAGACAATTCATATCTGTCTAGCAACGTATATATCAAAGACATATGTAACCTGCAAAATGCAGAATAAATAAAATAGGAGTACATATAAAAAATAATGATAAATAAATATACAAAATAAATATAAAGATAATGAATAAAAAACTAAGCCTAAAGCACAAGCATAATAATATGTATTAATATTCGAATATATATATAATATAAAAAAATGGAAATTAAATATTATTACTCGTGGTAAAACTCATTCTTCAATGAGATAAAAAATTATATATAGTATTATCGATGCTAATAGGTTTTTTAATGCAGAGGCTCTGCGGTAAATGATCCCTGGAGTTGTTGGCAGTACTCCTCTCAGGAAAGGATCATTCTGGAGAATGTTCCAATGCCTGCGGATAATGTTTTTAATAAGATCACCATCCCTGCTATATGTAGTTAAAAAACGGGAGGAGAAATTATTCTGAAGAGTGGTATCGTCTCTGGTCATAGGGGCATTTTTATGTGTAATAAGATCCGTCTGATTGAGGTTCCTGTTCATCTGGTAAGCCTTCTTGATTAGCGCTGGGGGATATTTCTTATATAAAAACCTTTCTTTAAGGACAACAGCCTGTTCCTTGTAATCTTTATCAAGGCTACAGTTTCTCCTAATTCTTTGGAACTGATTCCTGGGAACATTCGTGAGCCATTTATTGTAGTGGTTGCTAGTGAAATCAATGTAGCCATTACTGTCGACCTTCTTGAAAAAGGTCTTAGTGTAAATCATCCCTTCATTATGTGAGATGGTGAGGTCTAAAAAATCGATGGACCCTTTCTCTATGGTGGGCACGAATTTTAAGCCCCAATCATTGTTTACTATGTGTCTTAAGAAGTCATGTAGATTATTTTCTGAATCATCCCATATAAGGAACAGGTCATCGATGTATCTTTTATACACGATGATATGTTTGAAGAGATTGGAAGAATAGATGTATAGTAGTTCAAATAAACAGGTTAGCAAAAGTAGGTGCTGCCCTCGAGCCCATCGCTTTGCCACAGTGTCCATCCATTTTATGTCTCTGATGATATTTATCAAATATTGATATTGATATTATATATATTCGAATATTAATACATATTATTATGCTTGTGCTTTAGGCTTAGTTTTTTATTCATTATCTTTATATTTATTTTGTATATTTATATCTATATTTATTTATCATTATTTTTTATATGTACTCCTATTTTATTTATTCTGCATTTTGCAGGTTACATGTGTCTTTGATATATACGTTGCTAGACAGATAGGAATTGTCTGTATGATATTAGTTTCCAGTGAATATATATACAGTACCTTTATATCCCTTTGAGATAGACGGGATAATACCCATTCCCTTCATATATAGATGTATATGTGTATTCTCGCCCAAATGATCTTCTAAATCCACTTTTACACATGGTTTTCCTTTGTAACGAAGTCCTCTCCCCACTTTTCCCACGCATTTGAACTTTATTCACCCCGTCCCCAGTCTTTCAGCTATTGTATTGCACTTGCTTACTGCTTTGGTTTGACGCATGCGCTTCTTGCTTTTTCCCACGCTCTTGAACCCTAGTCACCCCTCGTTTCTTTTTCCACTTACCCGCGTTGTGATAGTGGAATTACTCTTACCACTTTTGTTTTAGATCACACGCTTACTTATTTCACACAAGTATCCACAATGTCATTGAACACCGGTCTTGGGGTATTTGATCTATCTCCCCCTTTTTTCTTGTCACCCATATATTCTATGGGTTAGACAAGGTTCAGACTTCCTCACTATGACCTTAATTTCCTGTATACATATATATATATATATATATATATATATATATATATATATGTATATTTTCTTGGGGTTCTTATGAATCTGCATATTCTTGATTTTGCACGTCCAAATACCTATTATTTTTTATTATATTATTTTTTGCCTTTAGACTTTTTTCCATAAAATATGCATACAATTTTTTTACCCCCTCAATTAGACGGGATTATAAGATATAATATGTAATGTTTTTTTCACACATCACCTATTTCCATACACAATAAATATGTTTTTTTCTTCCCTCCCCCTTTTTGTTCCCAACCGCTGAACTTTGCAGATGCCATCCATAGCGGGTTCCCCAAACCAGTCCGATTAGCTCCCCAGTGACAGCCCCCAGGGATCATTAGAGAAGTGGTGTCAGGAGCTACATGTGGGCACCGACTCTACACCTGCACATCACAAACAAGGGGTCTACAGGGTTGTCCAGGAGTATGAGCAGGTCTTTAGTAAACATCCACTGGATTTTGGGCGGATAAAGGGGGTACAACATCACATACCCACACGTACTCACCCACGTATCAAAGAGAGGTATAGGCCCATACAACCTGCCCATTACCAGTGTGCTAAGGATATGCTCAGGAGTATGAAGGAAGCTGGAGTAATCCGTGACAGTTGCAGTCCCTGGGCCGCCCCACTGGTACTAGTGAATGAGAATGTGTGTAGACTACCGACAAATCAATAAAATCACGCACAAGAATGCCTACCCCTTGCCCTGCATTGAGGAATCGTTGGCTGCCCTGAAATCTGCTACTTACTTTTCTACCCTTGATCTCACTAGCAGATACTAGCAGGTGGCTGTTGCTGAAGAGGACCATGAGAAAACTGTGTTTGCTACCCCGATGGGACTATGTGAATTCAATAGCATGCCATTTGGGCTGTGCAATGCACCGGGGACGTTCCAGAGGCTCATGGAGTGCTGCTTGGGACACTGCAATTTTGCGACGGTCTTGCTGTATCTGGACGACATCATTGTATACTCCAAGATGTATGAGGCGCAAAGGAACACCTGGTGGAGGTATTTGAGGAACTGTCCAAGTATGGGATGAAGATCAAGTGCCGCCTACTGAAGATGAAGGTACAGTATCTGGTACATGTGGTCAGTGCTGAAGGTGTGGCACCGGATCCAGAGAAAATTACAGCTATCCAGAACTGGCCGAGGCCCAACACCATCAGAGAGGTGCTGCAGTTCCTGGGCCTGATGGGGTACTATCGGAGGTTTGTCAAGGGGTACACGCAGATGGTGGCCCCCTTGCAAGACCTTCTGGTGGGTCAACCCGTGCACAGCAAGTCCTCTGGCCCTCCGTTCCAATGGAGCAAGGAACAAGAAGATTCCTTTGAGCAGATGAAGTCCGTCCTGACGGGAGATGCAATTTTGGCGTATCCCGATTACGGTCTCCCGTTTATACTGTATACGGATGCCAGTAATGTAGGGCTGGGAGCGGTTCTGTCACTGGTGCAGAAGGGCAAGGAGAAGGTGATAGCCTACGCTTGCTGGAAACTAAGGTCCACGGAGAGGAACCCAGAGAACTATAGTTCTTTCAAGCTGGAGTTCCTGGCACTTGTATGGGCTGTGACAGAAAGGTTTAAGCACTACCTTGCTGCCGCGAAGTTTATGGTGTACACGGACAATAACCCTTTGACTCACCTTGATACGGCGAAGCTAGGAGAATTGGAACAAAGCTGGGTTGCAAGGTTGGCGAAGACTTTTTTCCATAAAATATGCATACAATTTTTTTACCCCCTCAATTAGACGGGATTATAAGATATAATATGTAATGTTTTTTTCACACATCACCTATTTCCATACACAATAAATATGTTTTTTTCTTCCCTCCCCCTTTTTTTCCAAACCGCTGAACTTTGTTCACCCCGTTCTTAGCCTTCTTGGCTCTCCTATGGCACTTGCTCACTGCTTTGACTCACGCATGCGCTCTCTTTTTTTTCCCACGCTCTTGAACTTACTTCACCTCGCCTTGGTTCCCTTTGTAATATTACCATAATTTCAGTTTGAAATACACACCTACCTTTTTCATTCACTTATTTCTCCACATCCCTTTTTTTTCCTTGTTTTTCTTTTCTTTCATGCTTCTGTACAAATCTCACCGCACACCCCTCTGGGTGTGTGGACTGATCGCATCTCTTCTCATGTCACCCATGGAGGCTATGATCTATAGGTGGTGTGGGTTCTAGACCTTCTTACCACGGTCATGGCTTCTTAGACGCTCTTTGATACAGATATGCATATATGTATATGTATATTTTTACACAGTAATGACACAATTATTAGTTTTTATAGGTTTTATTTTTATTTTTTGATTGCGATGTTCATTTAATCTTAATGGCATTGATACTGTTTCAGTGGACACAGGTTATTTTTCCTGTTTTTGATTACATTACGTCACACCATGCTGCTACAGAAGTGTTTTTCCCGCCGTTTTTTTTCTTTTGGGGGCGGTTCTCTGATGTCATACTGGGTATATATGTTTTGTACACCTATACTTCTGCAGATTTGATGTATCTTGTGCCTGCTGGTCCTGAGGAAGGGAGCTGAGCCTCCTGAAACGCGTAGACCTGTGCCAAAATAAAAGTTTACATTAATTCTAGATTACATCTGTGATCTCTGGCGCGGTTCATTAAAGCCCCGTTCCACCATTTCTCTCTGGTATGTTCTGGTTGGGAGATGTGCCTGCGAAAGCTGACCCTTGGGATCTCAGTGGGTGTTTGCGGATAACCTATCCCCCGTGGTGGGCTGCCGTTTCGCTCTATCTGGGCTAACACTTCTGAAGCAATGTCTGGAACCTTGCTCCTGGCCTGGTGAATTAGAAAAGGAGTTTGTAACTGTCTTCTAACTAGAGTCCAGGCTTTGCACCATCACTGGGCTGGGATCAAGGCAAGACAAGGTACGTGGACCCTAGGTTGGGGAGTAGCTTCAGGCAACCCGATAATTTACCCGAGGAGAACGGAGTCTTCAAGAGCCGTTCCCACCATTCCAAAATCGGGGCATTAGTGCAACGAGGGGGATAGGACTTTCCAATTCAAAACGGTCCAGAAAATCCCAAGCGTGAGCCCTGAGAGGAAGCACCCACACTTAGCTATAGTGGGGAGCGGGACCCGGCAAGTTTCATACTACCGGGACCACCAAAGAAGTAAACTTAGTGCCAGGAGGCAGGTCGCGGATCACCAGGCAGCACCATTGGGGACGGGACCTGAACTAAGCTCCCCTCAGCGGCAGTGGCATCCAGAGACTTGTTTTACCAGTTGTCGGTGTCAGCTTAATGGACTGAGTGAGTACAACAGTGACCCCCTTGCATCCAACAGCACTCCCCCACCATCACCAAGCCCTGGGGTATTTCCCCCCTACCTGTGGAGGGTCACAACACCTGGCTGCCCCATTCCATCATCCCCGGGTACTCCCAACTGCAGCGGTGGTACTCCTAATTACCACATACCACGGGTGGCGTCACAAACTCTATAACTTCCCTTGTAAATACCCCCCTTCATTTGAGTGGTCGCATGAGCCCCGGGTCTGGAGACCCTCGAGCAACTGAGAACCCATATCCGAGCAGCTCGGATGCTGGCACGGGGGTGGCACACCTCAAATTCCTGGCATCATGAACAGGATTTGAGCAGGACCCACTTAACTGGATGACGTGCACCTTAGAAGTCGAAAGCGCGAGTCAAAAATCCCGTTTCCCGCCATTTCCGCCACCTTTCTCCATCTTTTGGCTCCAAAACGCTGTCTTCTTCAAGCGAAAACGCGCGAAGCTGAAACCCCGCCCTTCGTCCTGAGAGTCAGCCCGGAACCGGAAGTTCCCAGAGAGCCACAGCACCAAAGTGAGTGGTGAGCCAAAACCAAGGTGGAAGGTGAAAGATGTCCGCGCCGGACAATGGAAGTGTCGCAGCATTACCTCCACCAGACCAGGATGATGGAGATGCCACAGGTGCCGATCCGGTCGCAAGGGCAGCGGCATGCCGATCACCTTGCCCTACGTGCCTGGCGCCACCTGGCTCCCACAGTATGATGGCTGACCAGATGCGCTGCAGGGATTCAAGAGAAAGATCTGTAATGTCCTCGACATGTAAGCCCTGACTGGGCGATAGCGGGCGTCTGTTGTATACGGGCAGCTGACCGGCGCTGCTGAATTGGAAGTGGAAACATGGACTGAGGAGGATCGGGTCTCAGTACCCGCCATCTTTAAGAGACTGGGAGCTGCATTTGAGAGCCGCACTGAAGCTGAGCTAAGGATGAGGTTCTATAGCTGTAAACAACGGCCCCAAGACAGCATTAGGAATTATGCCCTAAAACTACAAGCGGCGCTACGGACTGTGAAACTGACCAACGATATCGGTGAGCCAGAGGGAAACAAGATGCTGGTGGAGCAGTTCCTCCAGGGCCTGGGATCAGTGGAGGACCATAAGCAGCTCTGGCTGTGGGCCCTGGAAGATCCTGCCTTGGACTTTACTACCCTGAAGGAGCGGGCAATCAAAGCCCTGCAGCTCCCGGAGGCTCCTGACTCTCCACTCCCATCCTGGCAAGCTGGTACATCCCCTTTGCAGGTGAAGCCCCCTGCCTTGGCGCTGCCGGAGCCAACTCCCCCGGTAGTGCCTGTGGGCGGAATCAGCGATTTGTCTTCACAGGTACAGCCGCTAAGTAGCGACGTCGCAAGGATCTTAGAGGCGATGCAACTCAAATCCAAGGCCATCCCGATGAAAGAGATCCAACTAGCTGACTGCCCGGAGGATGTCCCATGGATGAGGAAGATGAACCCGGTGTATAGAGGACGGAACAGTGACCGGTATGGACAACCTGTTTGTTATAAGTGTAACAAGATTGGCCATTATACATGGAGCTTTAAACGGGCAACCCTTGGGGCAAGAGGCCAATCCCCAGGAAAAACTCTCAAGGCCCAGCAGACTGGCGGGAGCAGTATGTAGGGGTACGGCCCATCGTTTCCATTACCCTGGATGGGATGTAGGCTCCCGTGGACAGGATTACCAGGCAGTGGTGGAGGCCCTGCCTTCAGAGCATTGGCCCACCATATTTACGGTCAGGGGTGGTAGTTGATGTCTGAAAGGGGAGAGTGCCCGTCCAAGTGTTGAACTGTGGGGAAGAGGAGATCACACTACCCAGGTATGCCACTATTGTAAAGCTGTTTGTAGTTAATGCAGATGCCATCCATAGCGGGTTCCCCAAACCAGTCCGATTAGCTCCCCAGTGACAGCCCCCAGGGATCGTTAGAGAAGTGGTGTCAGGAGCTACATGTGGGCACCGACTCTACACCTGCACATCACAAACAAGGGGTCTACAGGGTTGTCCAGGAGTATGAGCAGGTCTTTAGTAAACATCCACTGGATTTTGGGCGGATAAAGGGGGTACAACATCACATACCCACACGTACTCACCCACGTATCAAAGAGAGGTATAGGCCCATACAACCTGCCCATTACCAGTGTGCTAAGGATATGCTCAGGAGTATGAAGGAAGCTGGAGTAATCCGTGACAGTTGCAGTCCCTGGGCCGCCCCACTGGTACTAGTGAATGAGAATGTGTGTAGACTACCGACAAATCAATAAAATCACGCACAAGAATGCCTACCCCTTGCCCCGCATTGAGGGATTGTTGGCTGCCCTGAAATCTGCTACTTACTTTTCTATCCTTGATCTCACTAGCAGATACTAGCAGGTGGCTGTTGCTGAAGAGGACCATGAGAAAACTGTGTTTGCTACCCCGATGGGACTATGTGAATTCAATAGCATGCCATTTGGGCTGTGCAATGCACCGGGGACGTTCCAGAGGCTCATGGAGTGCTGCTTGGGACACTGCAATTTTGCGACGGTCTTGCTGTATCTGGACGACATCATTGTATACTCCAAGATGTATGAGGCGCAAAGGAACACCTGGTGGAGGTATTTGAGGAACTGTCCAAGTATGGGATGAAGATCAAGTGCCGCCTACTGAAGATGAAGGTACAGTATCTGGTACATGTGGTCAGTGCTGAAGGTGTGGCACCGGATCCAGAGAAAATTACAGCTATCCAGAACTGGCCGAGGCCCAACACCATCAGAGAGGTGCTGCAGTTCCTGGGCCTGATGGGGTACTATCGGAGGTTTGTCAAGGGGTACACGCAGATGGTGGCCCCCTTGCAAGACCTTCTAGTGGGACAACCCGTGCACAGCAAGTCCTCTGGCCCTCCGTTCCAATGGAGCAAGGAACAAGAAGATTCCTTTGAGCAGATGAAGTCCGTCCTGACGGGAGATGCAATTTTGGCGTATCCCGATTACGGTCTCCCGTTTATACTGTATACAGATGCCAGTAATGTAGGGCTGGGAGCGGTCCTGTCACTGGTGCAGAAGGGCAAGGAGAAGGTGATAGCCTACGCTTGCTGGAAACTAAGGTCCACGGAGAGGAACCCAGAGAACTATAGTTCTTTCAAGCTGGAGTTCCTGGCACTTGTATGGGCTGTGACAGAAAGGTTTAAGCACTACCTTGCTGCCGCGAAGTTTATGGTGTACACGGACAATAACCCTTTGACTCACCTTGATACGGCGAAGCTAGGAGAATTGGAACAACGCTGGGTTGCAAGGTTGGCGAACTATGACAGCTTAGTTAAAGCATTGCTGGCCAGAGCTGGTGCCCGTCGTGAGCTGGGCGCCCCAGAGGAAGCCAGAAAACTGTGGCAGGACAGAAGTCGGCTTTATCTCCACCAAGGCAAACTGTGCAAAAGCTTAACCAACCCCAAGACCCATGAGAGAATCTGCCAGATCGTGATACCTCGGGCGTATGTCCCGGTGGTGCTGGAAGCCTACCATGATCGAGCTGGGCACTTTAAATGGAAAAAGTTGGAGATGTTGTTGAGAAGTCGCTTCTATTGGATCGGGATGAGAGACTCCATCGAGGCCTGGTGTAGGAATTGCGGTCCCTGTGCTTTGATGAGGCAAAATGGCACCAGTCAGCGAGCACCACTCCAGCCGATAGTCACAAACAACCCCTAGAGATTGTGGCCTTGGATCATGTCAAGTTAACCCCCAGCAGGAGTGGGTATACGTACGCGCTCACGATGGTAGGCCACTATACTCGGTTCCTGGTGGTGGTACCTGTTAACGATTTGACTGCCAGCACAGCGGCAAAGGCGTTCCAAGCGCACTTTTGTAGGCCGCATGGATATCCCGATCGAGTTCTTACCGACCAAGGTCCGGCATTTGAGGCTGAAATCTTCCAGGAGTTCTGTAACTTATATGGGTGCAAGAAGATACGCACCACACCCTATCATGCACAGACAAATGGGATGTGCGAAAAGATGAACCATCTGGTGATCAATCTGCTGAAGACTCTTCCCCTTGAAGAGCGGAATCAGTGGCCTGAAAAGCTACCGGACCTTGTGGATATCTATAACAACATTCCGGTGGGATCCATCAAATGCACCCCAGCTTACCTGATGAGAGCCAGACCTGCAAGACTCCCAGTAGACTTCGAGATGGAGGTCAAGTTGCCTGAAACCTACTTGCCCGGGGCGGATTGGGACTCACGCCGCCAGATCCAGTACAAACAGATTCAAAAGTATGTTGAAGACAGTTTGAATCAAAACAGAGAACGGCAAGAGAGGAACTTTAACAAGCAGACGAAAGCAACCCCTTTCTCACCAGGTGAGATTGTGCTGAAGAGGAAAAGAAAGCTGCACAAATTGGATGATCAATGGGAAAAGGAGCCATATGTGGTACAACCCTCCAACTTCAACAACCAGAAGACCTGCTTAATCAGCAAGGACCAGGGAAAGACCACGGCTACTGTCACCCGAGACCATTTAAAAAAATGTCCAGAGCCCTTAAGAGTAGCAGGTGGACCTCAGCCCCAACCTCAAGTTGTGGAAGGAAGGAAGAGAATAATCCGTACCATTCTAGGTGACTTTTCAGAAGATTGGCCTATGCAGAATGGTGCAGTAATAGTCCCTTAACATTCCCACAACCCGTGGAAGAACCAGAACAGGAAAGGATTACTGACACTGCACCCACTTCAGCATCTAGAGTAGCCCCTGTACCCTTGCCACGCACACATAGAGTCCTACCAGCTACACATGTCACTGAGGGCGAGGAATCTGTAGAAAACATTGCCATGTCACAGGTGGGGAAGAGAATCTAGAGTAGAGATGAGCGATGTTCGAATTGAACTGTTCGCCAATTTCAAATTAGAGTGGTTTTGGGCGGTGTTCGAGTCGGTCGACGAACTCGAACGATTTGCTTCATGTTCGACCGTTCGAGTTACCGTTTGATAACGGTTCGATCACCAAAAGCGTGGCTTTTCACAGTAAGGCTATGTGCGCACGTTGTGTATTTGCATGCGTCCTGCGTCCCCAGCACAATGCCTCTCTCTTTCTTACTCATCAATCACTGGCGCGGCGCTGCACGGCTGTCACAAAGCTCCGGCAGCTTTTCCTCTTTTGAAAATGGCTGCCGCTCATTATTCAATTTATTATTCCCTGCTTTTCTCGCCCACCAGTGCGCATGATTGGTTGCAGTCAGACACGCCCCCATGCTGAGTGACAGCTGTCTCACTGCAACCAATCACAGCCACCAGCGGACGGGTCTATATCGTGCAGTAAAATAAATAAATAAATAATTAAAAAAAAACAAAAAACCTGCGGTTCCCCCCCAATTTTGATACCAGCCAAGATAAAGCCACATGGCTGGAGGCTGGTATTGTCAGGATGGGGAGCACAACATTATGGGGAGCCCACCACATTAACAATATCAGCCAGGAGCCGCCCGGAATTGCCGCATCCATTAGTTGCAACAGTGGTGGAAATCTGGGTAATAAGGTTAGGTTAATCATGACAGGCATCTCCCCTGGTCCAAATCCAGGTCCGAAGTAATCCACACGACGCTTTCAGCTCTCCTACATCAAGCTGACAGGGAGCGCCGTAGAACACGAGCGCTCTGTGTCAGCTCCACGCATCAACTGAAGTGAGCTGCGCTGTCACAAAAAATTCACTCAGGTAGTGCCTGCGTGTCTCTCTCTCTCTTCTCTCTCTTCTCTTTTCTCTTTTCTCCTCTCTCTCCTCTCTCTCTCTTCTCTCTTCTCTCTTTCTCTCTCTCTTCTCTCTCTCTTCTCTCTCCTCTCTCACTCTTCTCTCTCTTCTCTCTCCTCTCTCTCTCTTCTCTCTCTTCTCTCTCCTCTCTTCTCTCTCTTCTCAAATTCAAATTCAAATTCAAATTCAAATATGCTTTATTGGCAGGACCAAAATGCAGTTAGTGTTGCCAAAGCAAGAGTAATACAGTAAGTAAGGTGGGAGGGGATCAGGGTTATGGGGAGTTGGGAGGCACAATTTGGGCTCTGACAGTCCATTTAGGGGTCTTAGGTTCCCCTCAGCTTATGACATGTGGTGACATATTGGGCGGCGATCTCCACCATTGATTCCTCTTCCCCCAGTAGGTTGCGGAGTTTCATGTCCTCATCCATGGATGGAAAGCCCGGGCTATGGGTGGTAAATTTCTGGAAGTGGGAAGCCCTCACTGCTGAGTATTTGTCACAGTGCAGTAGGAAATGCGTCACGTCCTCCAGAGCCCCCTGCTGGCAGTGGTGGCACAGTCTGTTCTCCCGCGGCTTGTATGTCTGTCGGTGCCGCCCTGTTTCCACCTCTAGGCTGTGGGCACTCAGTCTGTACAGACTCAGGGTCTGCCTGTCTTTGGGGTGGCTCTCTCTCTCTCCTCTCTCCTCTCTCTCCTCTCTCCTCTCTCTCCTCTATACTCTCTCTCTTCTCTCTTTTCTCTCTCCTCTCTCTCTCTACTCTCTCTACGCTCTCTTCTCCCTCTTCTCTCTCTCTCTTCTCGCTCTCTTCTCTCCCCTCTCTCTTCTCTCTCTCTCCTCTCTCTCTCCTTTCTGTCTTCTCTCTCTTCTCTCTCCTCTCTCTCTTCTCTCTATCCTTTCTGTCTCCTCTTTCTCTTCTCTCTTCTCTTTCTCTTTTCTCTCTCTCCCTCTCTCTCATCTCTCTCTCCTCTCTCTCTTCTCTTTTCTCTCTTCTCTCTCTCCTCTCTCTTCTCTCTTCTCTCTTTCAAATTCAAATTCAAATATGCTTTATTGGCAGGACCAAAATACAATTAGTGTTGCCAAAGCAAGAAAAATACATTAAGTGTGGTGGGAGGGGATCAGGGTTATATGGAGTTGGGGGCACAATTTGGGCTCTGAAAGTCCATTTTCCTTTCTCTCTCTCTCTTCAGTCTCCTCTCTCTCTTCTCTATCTCTTCTCTCTCTTCTCTCTCTCCTCTCTCTCTCCTCTCTCTCCTCCCTCTCTTCTCTCTCCTCTCTCTCCTCTCTCTTCTCTCTCTTCTTTCTTTCCTCTCTTTTCTCTCTCTCTTGTCTCTCTCTCTCCTCTCTCTCCTCTCTCTCCTCTCTCTTCTCGCTCTTTCTCTCTTTTCTCTCTCTCCTCTCTCTCCTCTCTCTTTCTCTCCTCTCTCTCCTCTCTCTCCTCTCTCTTTCTCTCCTCTCTCTCTCCTCTCTCTTCTCTCTCTTTTCTCTCTCTTCTCTCTCTCTCCCTCTCCTCTCTCTTTACACTCTCTCTTTCTCTCTCTTCTCTCTTCTCTCTCTCCCTCCCCTCTCTCTTCTCTCTTTCTCTCCCTCCCCTCTCTCTCTTTTCTCTCTCTTCTCTCTCAATTCAATTCAATTCAAATATGCTTTATTGGCAGGACCAAAATACAATTAGTATTGCCAAAGCAAGAGAAGTACAGTAAGTGTTGTGGGAGGGGATCAGGGTCATGGGGAGTTGGGGGCACAATTTGGGCTCTGAAAGTCCTTTTAGGGGCCTTATGGTCCCCTCAGCTTATGACATGTGGTGACATATTGGGTGGTGATCTCCACCATTGATTCCTCTTCCTCCAGTAGGATGCTGAGTTTCAGCTCCTCGTCCATGGATGGAAAGTCCGGGGTATGAGTGGTAAGTTTCTGGAAGTGGGAGGTCCTCACTGCTGAGTATTTGTTACAGTCCAGCAGGAAATGCACTTCGTCCTCCAGAGCCCCCTGCTGGCAGTGCTGGCACAGTCTGTTCTCCCGCGGCTTGTATGTCTGTCGGTGCCGCCCTGTTTCCACCTCTAGGCTGTGGGCACTCAGTCTGTACAGGCTCAGGGTCTGCCTTTCTTTGGGGTGGTGCAGCCTCTCCAGATTTGGGGCCAGATTGTAGTCCCTCCGCAGTGACCGGTAGATGGTGAGTTTCTGGGAGTTCTCTAATTCACTCTTCCAATCCTCGATGTATTGCATCTTGCAGCTCTCTGAGATCTCTTTTATTTGGGCTTTTGTCAGGGTGTGTTGCTGACTTTGGCTGTACTGGCTGCCGGGGTTCCTGGCTTGCTCTGGCCACTGGCTCAGCAGGGCTTTATGATGGTAGGTTTCTGTTTTTTTATGTGTGCCTGGTATGATAGCTCCCTCTTGTGTATACTGAGCCATAAGGGGAATCGGCCCAGCTCTGCCCGACAGGCTATGTTTGAGGTGCTGCGATGGACTTGGAGGAGATATTTATAGAACTCCATGTGGAAGACTTCGGTTGGGCTGGAATCCCACTTTGTGTGGTCTGGGTAGGTCGCTGGGCCCCATACCTTGCTGCCATACAGCAGTATAGGGGTTATGACGCTGTCAAATATATTGAGCCAGACTCTCATAGGTGGTTTGAGGTGGTACAGCTGTCTTCTAATGGCATAGAAAGTTCTGAATGCTTTTCCTTTCAGGGCTTTTACTGCTTGCTTGAGGCTCCCGTTATTGCTTAGCTGCAGAACAAGGTAGGTATAGTTGCTGGTCTTCTCCAGCGTTGAGCCATTTAATGTGAAGGAGGGAGTGGGTATTTTATTCTGGTTCCTCTTCTGAAATACCCTGACTTTGGTCTTCTTTTGGTTGATGGGAAGCACCCATGTGGTGCTGAATGTTTCCAGTACTGCCAGGCTATCTTGGAGGCCTTTTTCGGTTGGGGAGAGTAGCAGAAGGTCGTCTGCGTACAGCAGGATCTTCACTTCTCAGTCATGCAGACTGAGGCCAGGAGTGGGGGAGGACTCTAGAGCTGCTGCTAGTCCATTTATATAGATGTTGAATAGAGTTGGGCTAACGCTGCAGCCCTGTCTGACCCCACGGTCCTGTCGGAAGAAAGCCGTCCTCTTCCCATTCACCTTCGCGCTGCACCGGTTCTCAGTGTATGGGCTTGATCACGTCATAGGTTCTGCCACCTATTCCACTCTCCAGAAGTTTCAGGAACAGGCCAGGGTGCTACACTGAGTCAAATGCCTTTTTGAAGTCCACGAAGCATGCAAATATTTTCCCCTGTTTTTTGCTGTGGACGTGGGTCTTTATGAGGCTGTGCAGGGTGTAGATGTGATCGGTGGTGCGGTAGTTTGGCATGAAACCAGCTTGGCTTCTGCTAAGGATGTCACCCTGGGTGAGGAAGGCGATAATCCTTTTATTAATGATGCTGTTAAACAGTTTTCTCAGAATGCTGTTGACACAGATCCCTCTGTAGTTTGCTGGATCATATCGGTCTCCATTCTTGTAGATGGGTGTTATTAGACCTTGATTCCAGCTTTGAGGGAAGTAACCGGAACTCAGGACGTGGGTGAATAGTTTTGCCAGTGCTGCATGAATGTCTGGGGAACTGTATCTGATCATCTCTGGCAGGATGCCATCACTGCCAGCGGCCTTCTTACATTTTAGCAGTTTGATTCTGTCTTTTATTTCCAGCACACTGATTTCTATGTCCAGAGGATTTTGAAAGTCCTTAACACTAGAACTACTGGACTCGTGACACCTATATAGAAATACATGGTGCAAAGTAGTCAAAATGACTACCTCAGTAGTTCTAGTGTTAATTGTCTCCTCCATGTCCCTCAGTTTAGTCATTAGATGTTCCTGATCTGGGATTAGGTCTTCTTCTGGGATATTCTTGTAGAGACCCTTGAAGTAGCTGTGCCAGATGTTGCCATTTTGAATGTAGGTTGCTTTGCTTGGGATTTGTACTGATATGGCTCCATGTCTCCCAGAATGAGTTGTCCTGGAGGGAGACTTCGAGCTTCTGCAGTTTGTGGGAGATATGCTTTTGTTTTTTCTCCTTGAAGGTTTGCTTGTATTGCCTCTGTAGGGTGTCATGGACCGCTCTTAGCTCCTTGTTGTCGGGGTCTCTGTTTTTGATTTGAGGCTACCCTTAGGGAGTTGCGCAGTGCCTTGCATTCTTTGTCAAACCATTTTTAGCCTTGTTTATTTGTAGGTCTCTTGGAGTTGGTCCTTCTGAGGCCTGCTAGTTCTGCCATGGTATACAGGATGTTATTAAAGTCGTTTACTGCAAAGTTGACCCCTTGCTGGTTTGATGTATAGGATTTTGTGTGAAAGTTTCCAAGCAGCTCTTTAATCTCTGTTCTGTTGGTCATGTTGGTGTATTCAATGGCTAACTGTTTGGGCCACTTGAAGGATGGTGGCAAGTTGAGGAGACAGCTCAAGTGGGGCTTATGTGTGGGTGACTTGTCCGTGGATCTCTTGCACAGCAGTGTCTAGTTGTGGTCTAACATGTGGGTGTCGGGGGTGACTATGAAGGCATTTATGTTTGCTGGGTCCATGTCTGTTATGGCATAATCCACTACACTGCTGCCCATGTGGGAGTTTAGTGTATATTTCCCAAATGAGACACCCCTGGTGCGCCCGATCAGTATATATGTGATGCCCTGGCAAAACCAGGGTGTAACAGACCTGCAGAAATCCAGCAAAGTGCAGGTCATTCTCCTCCTTGGTAACCTGATCCCACACCAGTGCAGCAGGACAGACACCCCCCCCCAGTGTAAGAGCTAAACAGAGCAGGAGGGGAGGGGCTGGAGCAGAGTGAGTTTGGAGTGTGAAGAGAGCAGACCAGGGGAGGAGAGCTCCTGGCTGCTATAAGGAAGGGAAGTGTGAGGAAGGGGCCCGAGGTGGCCTGGGCAGGGTAGTGGCCCGCCGGCATCAAGGGGTGACCCGGATCACTGCAGGGGGAGTGGGCTCCCCGTTCCTGACTGAGGAAGGAGAAAGAAGCGTCTGGCTGCAAAACAAGAACAGGATCCTGCTGTACTGTGTGTGGGACCCCAAACACCCTCTGCACCGGAGGCTGCGGATATCCGGCAGTTTCTAGTTTACCAGTGACTCTGTGTGGTTCAATTGTGAGTAGAACAGTGCCATTAGGCATCGCACTGCAGCACTGCGCCCAGCAACCCCCCTCCCCATTCACCACCGGGCCCCGGGAACACCAACCCCTACCCACGGAGGGGGAACCAACATACTACCTGCTCCCTGCCATCGCTCCCGGGATCCCCATCACCAGCAGCGGTGGTGCCCATTATCACCACGACCCGTGGGTGGCATCACGAACTATCTCCCCAAACAAACCACCCCCTTTTCACTCATGGGCGAGGAGCGCTACTCGAGTCCTCGGGTCCGGCCCACCGCTCGAGCCACCGAGCAGCAGAAGCAGCCCCAGACCCGAGCGTAGCGAGCGCGGCCCCTCCGCTCGCAACAGCTCGGCGTCACGAACAGGATCCTACCCATCTACTTACCAGTAGAAGTGCGCCTTGCAGTCCCCGCCGGCGGTGTCCGGCCGAAAATTTTAAAATTCCGCCATCTTGGGCGCGAAAAGTTCCCGCTCGAGCCGTCTTCCCCGAGCAGGGAAGGCGCGAAAGTGAAGCCCCGCTCCCTGAAGAAGGAGGTGCCGGAGAGAACCAAGGGGGGGCGGGTGAAGATCATGTCGCATGTGACCACGGGGATAAAGAGCAGGGACACCAGGACTCTGCACCCGTCTGGTTCCTGGAAGCAGTAGCCGCAACCCCGATGACATCTCACCCAGCTCCGGCAGTCCGCCCGGCCGCAACGGTGATGACATCGGCCCCGGCAGTCCGCCCAGCCGCAACGGTGATGACGTCGGCTCTGGCAGTCCGCCCGGCCACAGCAGAGGCGACACCCGATTGGAAGTCTGCCCCAGATGCGGCGCCAGCCGCTCCTAGGTACCCTGTACCGGCTGTGGAGCTGCCGGAGTGCACCTGCAGGGAGGAGGAGCAGGCCACTGAGCGATGGGGCCCTCGGCAGTTAGCGAGGCTGGTTGTAGCCGGCACCGAGGACATCCGAGTGGGCCTGGCTCCTGAGCAGGAGGCAGTGCACAGAACCCGTGCCCCGTACTGGGAGTGGCGGCGGCAGCAGCAGAGGTAGCGGAACATGGACGGCTACCCGCAAGTTAAAAGTTGACTGTTTTATGGACTGTCACCCCTGCTGAATGTCCTCAAGTTCCAGAGGGGGCTGTCTGCACCACAGGTGGGGATGTCAGAACAGTTTAAAGTTTGAGCAAACATATCTCCCGATGTGGGAAGATGCATGTTTGTAATGTTTAATTTTTCTTTTTCCCGTTCAATAAATGTCGGTGACCGGACAGCCCGAGGACATATACAGCCCCAAGCTCCGGCACAGGTTCAGCAGAGTTCTGCCACTTTTATTCACCACTCTGTCGTAGCTGTTTCTTGTTGTCTGTACTGAGTCTCTGTAGAAGGGCTCATCTCCCAGGACGTATGCGTTTCCGGCAGGTGACAGGTAGTCCTTTCCTGTACCTATCCTGGCGTTCAGGTCTCCACAGTTGAGCACCTTACCTTTTGGACTGGAATTCGGCAGCCTCCCTCTGAAGTTCCTTGTAGATGTCCTGTAATAAATCCCAAGCACTCAGTCAGATACAAAGATAATGCAAAAGTTTTTTTATTTGTGGATTATAAGCAAAAAGAAAAAATGCCACTACCAATAGAGCAAAGCCAAGCCAACGTTTCGGCCTGTGTTAGGCCTTTGTCAAGGTCTTGCGTTTGTGAGAGACCGGTGAATATGGACGAGTGAAACGTCCGAGGATTGTACCACGAGTAGGGCGTTTTTACTTTTCAGGCGTAGTTCGCCAGAGTCAGGGAGAAGCAAGAGGCTAATGAGGAGGTAGAGGAGGTGCCTTATGGGCACATGGAATGGGGACAGGGTCCCAGAGGAGCAGGCAGGAGGCGTGTGGCGCCTCCCCCATATAACAGTTGAGCCCAGCTTTACTCCTACTATTTATATATTCCTCGTAGATATCCAACTTAAAGTATGGGGATTCTGATGGAGGGATGTAGGCTGCGCAGAGGTAGATGTGCTGCTGAGAGGTGAGGATGGAGCTGCTTATCTTCATCCAGATATGGCTTTCTCCTCTTTTTATTGCCTTGATATGTTCTTGGATCTCCTCCTTGTACCATTTTAGTATGCCCCCTGAGCAGCGGCCCTGTTTGGTGTTGTTGTTTTTCTGGGCGGAGACAGAAAATTCCCTGTATCCCATAGGTGCAAGAGATTCCTCCTCTGCTCGGGCCCATGTCTCCAGGAGGATCTGGATGTCAATGTTCTTTAGTCTTTGTTTGAAGTCTGGGTCATTTGTCTTGGACCCAAAAGCTGAGGCATTTAATCCTTGAATGTTCCAGCTGCTGATAGCTAAGGATGTCATATTTAGTCGATATACCTTATAATGAGGAAGGATAGATTTTCATAGGACATAACCGGATTTAGTGGTTGGTTTGGGTGGCATATTTTAGTAGTGTCCCAAGAGTTTGCTGCACAATGTGTTGAGCAATGTCCTTATTTCTGCCATGTTGCTGCCCTCTGTTGCTTTGTATTGCCATTGTGGGGCATGTGGTCTCGTGTATTTCTGCCATCTCTGTGGACTCTCTCCGGGGATCTCTGTGGCCTGCCATCTGTTTGGTGGGTGTCTTGCTTGTGGTCTTGGAGGTCTGTTTAGAACCATGTCCTTTAGCTCTTTTGCTAGATGTCTTGTTTATTGAGGTGTTTGTCGTCTTAGAGGTGATGAAGCGTTATTTCAGGGTGTATTGCCAGCTGTATGTTTGGTGTTGAGGTAAAACTAGTGGCCAGCTCTGAGTTGATTTGCTGGGTTATTTTTTGGTGTATATCTTTCCTTGGAAGCAGGACAGACAGGATTATTTTGGTTCTGGGGAATTTTTGCTGGGCTGCTATTGCAAGTTTTGATAGGTCCTTTGTGACTGTCTCTTGGTGGATATTGTTTGTGCCGGTGTGTAGTATGAGGGGTGTGGGCTCTGTGAAATATGGATTACTGATCACCTCCTCTGCTTGTGGGATCGTTGAGCAGCGAATTTTTATAACCCGAGCCCTCGGAAACAGTCTCTAAGTGTACAGATATTTCTCGTTTGAGTCTATTATTAGGACTATATCAGGATCTAGTGTTTTATTTGGGCCATTTGTTTTCTGTGTGGTGGGTCTTTGTGTCATGGGCGGGGAGGACGCCACTGCGCTGCGCTCGCTAACGCTCGGGTCCGGCGCTGCTGCGGCTGCTGCTCTGGATCCGGGGACTAGAGCGGTGCTCCTCGCCCGTGAGTGAAAGGGGTGGTTGGTTTGGGGGATTTAGTCCGTGACGCCACCCACGGGTCGTGGTGAAGATAGGCACCACCGCTGCTGATGACAGGGATCCCGGGAGCGATGGTAGGGAGCAGCTGAGATGTTGTTTCCCCCTCCGTGGGTAGGGGTCGGTGGTCCCGGGGCCCGATGATGTGACGGGGAGGCAGGGTTGGTGAGGTGCAGGGTTGCAGGGACAGCGCGGCACGGTGCCGGATGACACGGGTGTACTCACTCAGTAAGAAAGGTACAAAGTCCTCGGTAAACCAAACGGCTGGATGGACGGGTCCCGCAGCCAGCTGCAGTGTCTCTCCCCGGACAGGTGATGGCGGCTGTCTTTCCCTGCACCTTGATGTTCTCGTTGACTACTATGGATCCCCAACGGTAGTCCGCTCCCCGGTGTATGGGTACCGGAGGAGCCCAATTGCCCGCAGGCGCTGGCCCTTGGGTCTCTAGCCTTTGGCGGTAGCTGTATACCCTCACGGTGTGAGCGGTTGCCTTCAATCGGGACTTTTGCTGTTATGAAACCCCTGGCGTTCCAGTCACATTCGGATCTGACTATTGTCGGCGGCTCCAAGCCTGGTCGGGGTTCCGATGGCCCTGCCTGTGTGTGCTGGCTTCACTTCACTCCCCGGTCGGTACCGGCGGGCCGTCGCCTGACCCCGGTCCTACGGTTCCGCGTTGCTTCACCACTCCTGCAGACGGCCACCACCGTCTGCCAACCTTGCTGTCAGTGCCTGGGCCACAAACCCAGACACCTAAGTGTTCACTCCTCTCACTTCATCCGCCAAACTCTATCTCACACTTTTCCCGCCTCCAGGCCTGTGAACTCCTCGGTGGGTGGAGCCAACCACTTAGTTCCGCCCCAGCTGGTGTGGACATCAGACCCTGGAGGGAGGCAACAAGGGTTTTGTGTTTGGCTGATGTCCCCGTCTAATGGGGGTGGGGTGTTTGCGTGTTATCTGTGACGACCTGGCTAGGCCAGGGCGCCACATTCCTCCTTGGTGAAATGCAGACCGTACGCGGGCTGCACGTCCATCACCGGCTTTATTTTTCAAAACTGTAAAAGTATAAATAACAGATAAACATTTTAAACATATAAGCATTTTTGTGAGGACACTTTAACGTTGCACATATAAAAAATTTTAATGATGGACGGACGGATGTCTTCCGCTCTCCCACCCAAGCAACCTAGCCCTGATGCTGCCCCTAAGAAGTGGGCAGCACCCCTTGACCCCAGTCCAGGATCAGGCTGCCCGAGCGGGAACGGGTACGGTAACTCGCACCCGGCTGTCACTTCAGGTGACCCCACGTCCTTGGGGGACCCCTGACCCCCGGAGGATGGCCACCGGTCCAGGTGGTGGCCGGGCCCCAGCCTGCTCTGCTGCGGACCCTTCCTCCAATCTGCCTCTCCGGAGGCGGCTCCGACGGAAAATCACCCCTCAACTTATTTACAAGCCCACAAGTTGGTGGGTGGCCTGCCAGTTCTCGGCCATGTCCATGAATAGTCTCTCATACAGGGGGTAAATGCACACAGGGTCCCTCCGGGGACAACTTTCCGGCAACGGCCGGGATAATCACTTAGATAATCAGATGAAGGTCACGGTTCATTAAAGTTATTCATTTAAACTGCTGAGGGTCCCAATGGGGGACAACTGCTTGCAACGGCGGACCGCTGCCACTACTTGAGGTCATACTCCTCGGAGACCTCTTTCAGCTCCACATCCGGACGGCTTGGTGGAGATGGAGGGGGCTGGGGCTGCGTCTGCTCACTGCGGCTCTTCCTATGCTTTACGTTCAGGGCGAACCAGCCCTTCTCCCCACAATGGCGGGTGTAGGTCACCAGTTCGCCCGGCAACAGATCACGACCTGGATGGCCTGTGGGGAGGTGTGAATTGACATCGCAGCGGGCCACGAATACTTCGGCCTCCAGGCCCGGCTCATAGATGAAGCCGAACCCCCTCCGTTGGTTGAAATGCTGGACTTGGCCCTCGTACACCGAGCCCCGCACCCGAAAGGTGGCATGGCGGAGTTCATCCTTCTCTCTGATCACTCTCGCCATCACTTCGGCCCTCTGCTGCTCCCTGGCGGCAATCTCCCGGCCCAACAGGTTCGGTTCCCTGTCCCAATAAGGGGCGTTGGCAGGCCCCTGCGCCCGGGTTGGGCCCCGCTGAACCGCGCCCACACCGGCCACTACCTGTTATCTTTCGTGGGGGTCCTGCGGTGTCGTGGCCTGTACTGCTGCTTGGCAGTGGCGGCCCGGCGCAGCCTCAGCCGAGGCAGGGGATTCAGGGACAGCTGGCCTCACCGGTTGGGCCTTCGGGCCGGCAGCGGCCAGTTCCTCCACGGCCGGGCGGACTGCCGGAGCCGGGACGGTCTCAGGTGCGGCCACTTCCGGGGCCGATAGCTTCTCATCGCGGACGGCTACTTCCTGCGGGGCCTTCCACGGTAGCGGGAGGGACGCAGGCCGTTCCCGAACAACGCCCCCAGGCCGGTCCTCTAGGGCGGACGGGTTGGCTTCCGCTACCGGTGTTGGGGGTAGCGGACCGAGCGGAGGGGCGACAGCAGCCGGCACGGATGGCGGGGGAAGCAGGAGGGTGAGCGGGCGCAGACCAGGCCCCTCAGCCGCAGCGGCCGGTCCTTCTCGGACACAGGGGCGTGGGTCGCTTACCTGCTCCTCCAACACTGCCTCCACCTCGCGTTTCCGCAGGGCCGCTGCCACTTCCTCCGTCTCAGCCACCCAGCGCTCCATCAAGAACCGGACCTGGGCTTGAAGGCGGCAGCACATCTGTGCGGTCCGGGCTTCCACCCACGCCGCTGTTCCTGGCGTGGGCTCGGGGATCTCCGCGGTGCCGGACGGATGGGAGATCATGCGATCATGCGTAGCCGTGTTCCAGGAACCAATTGTTTGAAGAGTCCTGGCGTCCCCGCTTTTATAGCCTAGGCTACATTAGGCAGACAAACACCTGCCCCCCCTTGGTTCTCTTCAGCATTTCCGTTTGTTGGGGGCGGGGCTTCGCTTTCGCGCCTTCCCTGCTCGGAGAGGACGCTTGAGTGGGAGATTTTCGCGCCAAGATGGCGGCGATTCAAAATTTTCGGCCGGACACCGCCGGCGGGGACTGCAAGGCGCACTTCTACTGATAAGTAGATGGGTTCAATCCTGTTCGTGACGCCAAGTTGTCGCGGGAGGGGAGGACGCCACTGCGCTGCGCTCGCTAATGCTCGGGTCCGGCGCTGCTGCGGCTGCTGCTCGGTGGCTCAAGCGGTGGGCCGGATCCGGGGACTCGAGCGGCGCTCCTCACCCATGAGTGAAAGGGGTGGTTGGTTTGGGGGATTTAGTCCGTGACGCCACCCACGGGTCGTGGTAAAGATGGGCACCACCGCTGCTGATGACGGGGATCCCGGGAGCGATGGTAGGGAGCAGCTGGGATGTTGTTTTCCCCCTCCGTGGGTAGGGGTCGGTGGTCCCGGGGCCCGATGATGTGACGGGGAGGCAGGGTTGGTGAGGTGCAGGGTTGCAGGGACAGCGCGGCGCGGTGCCGGATGGCACGGGTGTACTCACTCAGTAAGAAAGGTACAAAGTCCTCGGTAAACCAAACGGGTGGATGGACGGGTCCCGCAGCCAGCTGCAGTGTCTCTCTCCAGACAGGTGATGGCGGCTGTCTTTCCCTGCACCTTGATGTTCTCGTTGACTACTATGGATCCCCAACGGTAGTCCGCTCCCCGGTGTATGGGTACCGGAGGAGCCCGTTTGCCCACAGGCGCTGGCCCTTGGGTCTCTAGTCTTTGGCGGTAGCTGTATACCCTCACGGTGTGGGCGGTTGCCTTCAATCGGGACTTTTGCTATTATGAAACCTCTGGGGTTCCAGTCACATTCGGATGTGACTATTGTCGGCGGCTCCAAGCCTGGTCAGGGTCCGATGGCCCTGCCTGTGTGTGCTGGCTTCACTTCACTTCCCGGTCAGTACCGGCGTGCCGTCACCCGTCCCCGGTCCTACGGTTCCGCGTTGCTTCACCACTCCTGCAGACGGCCACCACAATCTGCCAACCTTGCTGTCAGTGCCTGGGCCACAAACCCAGACACCCAAGTGTTCACTCCTCTCACTTCAACCTCCAAACTCTATCTCACACTTTTCCCGCCTCCAGGCCTGTGAACTCGTCGGTGGGTGGAGCCAACCGCTTAGCTCCGCCCCACCTGGTGTGGACATCAGACCCTGGAGGGATGCAACAAGAGTTTTGTGTTTGGCTGATGTCCCTGTCTAATGGGGGTGTGGTGTTTGCGTATTATCTGTGACGACCTGGCTAGGCCAGGGCGCCACATTTGGCGTTTTTTGCCCTTATTTGTTGTGCTGAGGGGGCTGCATTTTCATTGCTGGGGTTGATGGTAGGGGTTTCCTTTGTATTGTTGGGTCCAGGGGTGTTGGATACCCTGATTTGCTGTGCTGGTGGGGCTGTATTGTTATTGCTGGAGTTGTGTGTAAAGTCCGTCTGGCTGAGGTTGTCGCAGGTGTGTGATATGTCTGGCACAAGGGCAGTTGGTGCAGGCATTTGTTTTGGGGGAGTGCTTATACTTTGAGGTGCCATCTCTATTTTTTGTTGTAGGGTTGAGGATTTTAGCTGGCTTATTTCTTCTTTGAGGTATGCGTTTTCTTCCTGCAGCCCTTGAAGTGACCTTTGCAATTCCCACGGGTCTATTTTCACATTTTCATATTTCCCCCCTCAGTTGGTCATTTGCATTTTTCTCACCTTGGCTTCTTTGAAATTCTGCTTTGAATTGAAAAAACTCTCTTTCTAGCTGGGACAAGCAGTCTTTGAGTATATCCCTGGGGGGTTGTGATGGTTGGGATGTAGATGGAGCTCGGGGGTGGCTGGAGATTCTGTCTGCTATGGTCTGGTCACTTGTGATTATGCTTCCTTTTTGCCTTAGGATTTTCACTTGGTTTTTAATGTGCTGGAATTGTTGATGAAATTCCTCCATTTTTAGTTCCGTTCCTTGGACCATGATAGTTCCATTGCTATAAATATTTATGGAGAGATTAAAGGTCTCAGGGTCCTCCTCATCCTGTACTCTAATTTGCTTGCCCCTGCTAATGCCCCGTTTTTTGATGTTCTTGTAATGTTTGCTGAGAGTCTGGTCCCAGGCTTCATGGTGCCCTGAGTAGAATAACAGATTTGTTTTTTCCCCCTGTTCATTAAAGTCTATTAGTAGTGTCTCTGGGTTTTTCTTGATAGTGTCCATTTTTATGGCTTTTATTGCTTCCTTGGATTTTGCTTTCTCAGGGAAGGTTATCACTAGAGATGAGCGAACCGGTCTCGGTTTGGCTCGAGGTCGGTTCGCCGAACGGAGGTCCCGTTCGAGTTCGGCTCGTCAAACGTTCGACGAACCGAACTCGAACCAATAGGCTATAATGGGAGGCAATCACAAACACATAAAAATGCATTATAAATGTACACAAACAGTTAATAAACATTGCCATAACACTTACCGGTCCTCGCGATCCCTTCTGCACTCTGTCTCCTGCCGCTATTCCATCCGATGATCGCTGAATCCTCCCGGTGACGGCACTGCCAGCAGAGATGCAGGACCTATCGTGACGTCAAAATAGCCATATGACCAGTCACGTGGCTATTATCTCATTGGCTACAGACTGGTCACATGACTATGACACGTCATGTAGGACCTGCGAGTGCATCTCTCCGGTACACGGTGCACATATGTGTATCGCCGTGTACCGGCGACATGCTCTAGCACACGGTCGACTCCCCGTTCCGTTAGGGACCGGCTGACACAGCCGGTCATTAACGGAGATCACCGTTGCCATAGCAACGCAGTTAGCGGTGACGTCACCGCTAACCGCGGCTCCGAGAGCACCGTTGCTATGGTAACGCGTCTGTCAGCGTTACCGCTGTTACCGCTGACAGCCAGCACTGATCACTCACGGAGTGAAGGCTGCACGCTGCTTCCCGATTGTAGTGAGGATTGTACTGAGGATGAGGTTCCCCAGCCCCAAGTGATGAGCTGGTGAACCTCATCCTCACTATAATCGTCACTACTACTATACTAGTGAGGATTGTACTGAGGATGAGGTTCCCCAGCCCCAAGTGATGAGCTGGTGAACCTTATCCTCACTACAATCGTCACTACTACTACACTAGAAAGAAAGAAGACAGAAGAGCAGGATCGTGGAGGGCTGACAGGGGGTAATAAAGATGGAGTCTCTAATGTGTCTGTGTATTTATTTCTATTAAAGTATTTTTTCTCTGTGTGGTGTCTTTTTTTTAACCCTTTATTGGAGATTCTTAATGGCCGGGTCAAACGTGCCTGACATTAAGAATCTCTGGCTTAATACTGGCTAGTAAAACAAAGCCAGTGTTAACTCATGATTACCCAACAAGCCACCCGGCTCCAGGGCTGTTGGAAGAGTTGGATACAGCGCCAGATGATGGCGCTTCTATGAGAGCGCCATTTTCTGGGACGGCTGCGGACTGAAATCCGCAGCAGAGGCACCCAGAAACCTCGGGCTAACCTGTGCTGCGGATTCCAATCCCCAGCTGCCTAGTTGTACCCGGCTGGACACAAAAATGGGGCGAAGCCCACGTCATTTGTTTTTTAATTATTTCATGAAATAAGTGAAATAATTAAAAAAAAACGGGCTTCCCTATATTTTTGGTTCCCAGCCGGGTACAAATAGGCAACTGGGGGTTGGAGGCAGCCCGTGGCTGCCTGCTGTACCTGGCTAGCATACAAAAATATGGCGAAGCCCACGTCATTTTTTTGGTGGGCAAAAAACTTCTGCATACAGTCCTGGATGGAGTATGCTGAGCCTTGTAGTTCTGCAGCTGCTGTCTGCTCTTCTCCATACAGACAGACAGCAGCTGCAGAACTACAAGGCTCAGCATACTCCATCCAGGACTGTATGCAGAAGTTTTTTGCCCCCTGAAAAAATTATGTGGGCTTCGCCATATTTTTGTATGCTAGCCAGGTACAGCAGGCAGGTACGGCTGCCCCCAACCCCCAGTTACCTATTTGTACCCGGCTGGGAACCAAAAATAAAGGGAAGCCATTTTTTTATTATTTCATGAAATAATTAGAAAACAAATGACGTAGGCTTCGCCCCATTTTTGTGCCAAGCCAGGTACAACTAGGCAGCTGGAGATTAGAATCCGCAGCACAGGTTGGCCTGAGCTTTCTGGGCCCCACTGCTGCGAATTGCAGTCTGCAGCCGCCTCAGAAAATGGCATTTTCATAGAAGCGCCATCTTCTGTATCCAACTCTTCCAGCACCTGCCTGCTATACCTGGCTAGCATACAAAAAATGGCGAAGCGCACGTCCTTTTTTTGTAGTTTTTTGGAAAAAAAAATAAAAAATGCTTCCCTGGATTTTCCATTGCCAGTGAAGGTAACACCAAGCAGTGGGGGTTAGCAGCCAGTAGCTGCTTGGATTACCCTTAGCTAGCAATACAAAAAATGCAGCGGGAGCCCATATATATTTTTTTTAATTATTTATTTAAATAACTAAAAATAAAATGGGCTTCCCTGTATTTTGATTGCTGGACATCACAGTGCTGTAAAAATAAATCTTTAAAAAAATGACGTAGCGCTCCGCGGTATTTTTGATTCTCAGCGCAGATAAAGCAGACAGCTATGGGTTGCCACCCCCATCTGCCTGCCGTTACCTTGGTTGGCAATCAAAATACAGGGAAGCCCATTAATTTTTTCTATTTAAAAAATAGTTAAAAAAAAAAATGACGTTGGGTCCCCCCATTTTTGATAGCCAGCTAGGGTAAAGCAGACGGCTGTAGCCTGAAAACCACAGCTGGCAGCTTTACTGTGGTTGGGGATCCAATGTGGAGGTCCCCTCAGGCTCTTTTTTATAATTATTTTATAAATATTAATAATTACACAATAAAAGTAGGGTCCCCCCCAAATTGGATCACCAGCCAAGGTAAAGCGGACAGCTGTGGTCTGGTATTCTCAGGGTGGGAAGGTCCATAGTTATTGGGCCTTCACAGCCTAAAAATAGCAGGCCGCAGGCACCCCAGACGTGGCGCATCCACTAGATGCGCCAATCCTGGCGCTTCACCCCAGCTCATCCCGTGCCCTGGTGCAGTGGCAAACGGGGTAATAAATCGGGTTGATACAAGCTGTAAAGTAACCTGAGATCAAGCCCAGCAGTTTGTGATGTCATGGCGTCTATTAGATACCCAACATCATAAACTGTCAGTACTAACAAAAAAAAAAATCGACAAAAGAAATTTATTTGAAAAAACAGTCCCCAAAACATTTCCTCTTTCACCAATTTATTGTAAGAAAAAAAATAAAGGGGTCCCACAACGACTCTGGACCGTCTAGAATATGGGGGGAGACACTCAGGGAACGTATCCCCCATTTTCTAGGAGTGCGGACCCTTCATGTGAGGAGTGTGGGTGCAATGAATCTGCACTCACTCTTCTCGGGTCCACAGCAGCAGAGTCCATGTCGTAATGGTTGCTACCAAAGCTGCAATGCCCTGCTCATGAGGTAAGGGCATGCCTAATCAGGAGAACTACTGTAGAGGAAGCTCTGCTCACTGGTATATAGGTGCTCAGAGGTAATAATAGGTAAAATTAGTGAGTAACCTCGGCACTCTAAATCTCCCAGACTAAGTCAGTAAGTCACAACGGATAGTAATGCAAAATCACTCTTTATTGGTCCGTATTAAGAAAAAAAAATTTTTCATAACATATATGTTTTTGTCCAAAACAAGTTACAAATGACGTTTCGGCCTGAGCCTTTGTCAGATTGGACTTATCTGCATGTAATCATGAAAAATGACAATAATCAGTATCACATAAGAGTGAGAGAACAATAACATAAACTCGAACAATGTAGAGGTACAATTGGGATGCAGCAAAAAAATTGCAACACAGCAAGAAATGAAACACATGATACAAATGTCATAATACAGTACAAGGACAATATAGTAATGACAAATATGGGGTCAGAGTAGGCTTAGACAGCTCTGGTACGAAAGAGATGTCAATCATAAAGTAACATGTGCAGTAGGTGTAGAGCTACAGTATGCATGGCAGAGCTAATGGGTAGACCGACCATAGAAAAAGAACGGAGAAAAAGTGGAGAAAAAATGGAGAAAAAAATGGAGAAAAAGTGGAGAAAAAGTGGAGAAAAAGTGGAGAAAAAGTGGAGAAAAAGTGGAGAAAAAAATGGAGAAAAAGTGGAGAAAAAGTGGAGAAAAAATGGAGAAAAAATGGAGAAAAAATGGAGAAAAAGTGGAGAAAAAGTGGAGAAAAAGTGGAGAATAAGTGGAGAAAAAATGGAGAATAAGTGGAGAAAAAATGGAGAAAAAGTGGAGAAAAAGTGGAGAAAAAATGGAGAAAAAAATGGAGAAAAAGTGGAGAAAAAGTGGAGAATAAGTGGAGAAAAAGTGGAGAATAAGTGGAGAAAAAATGGAGACTAAGTGGAGAAAAAGTGGAGAAAAAGTGGAGAAAAAATGGAGAAAAAATGGAGAAAAAGTGGAGAAAAAGTGGAGAAAAAGTGGAGAAAAAGTGGAGAAAAAATGGAGAATAAGTGGAGAATAAGTGGAGAAAAAATGGAGAATAAGTGGAGAAAAAATGGAGAAAAAGTGGAGAAAAAGTGGAGAAAAAGTGGAGAAAAAGTGGAGAAAAAATGGAGAATAAGTGGAGAAAAAATGGAGAAAAAAATGGAGAAAAAGTGGAGAAAAAGTGGAGAAAAAGTGGAGAAAAAGTGGAGAAAAAGTGGAGAAAAAGTGGAGAATAAGTGGAGAAAAAATGGAGAATAAGTGGAGAAAAAATGGAGAAAAAGTGGAGAAAAAGTGGAGAAAAAATGGAGAAAAAAATGGAGAAAAAGTGGAGAAAAAGTGGAGAAAAAGTGGAGAATAAGTGGAGAATAAGTGGAGAATAAGTGGAGAAAAAATGGAGAATAAGTGGAGAAAAAGTGGAGAAAAAGTGGAGAAAAAGTGGAGAAAAAATGGAGAATAAGTGGAGAATAAGTGGAGAAAAAATGGAGAAAAAAATGGAGAAAAAGTGGAGAAAAAGTGGAGAAAAAGTGGAGAAAAAGTGGAGAAAAAATGGAGAATAAGTGGAGAATAAGTGGAGAAAAAATGGAGAAAAAAATGGAGAAAAAGTGGAGAAAAAGTGGAGAAAAAGTGGAGAAAAAGTGGAGAAAAAGTGGAGAAAAAATGGAGAAAAAGTGGAGAAAAAGTGGAGAAAAAGTGGAGAATAAGTGGAGAAAAAATGGAGAATAAGTGGAGAAAAAAATGGAGAAAAAGTGGAGAAAAAATGTAGAAAAAGTGGAGAAAAAAATGGAGAAAAAGTGGAGAAAAAGTGGAGAAAAAGTGGAGAAAAAAAGGAGAAAAAGTGGAGAAAAAGTGGAGAAAAAGTGGAGAAAAAGTGGAGAAAAAATGGAGAAAAAGTGGAGAAAAAGTGGAGAATAAGTGGAGAAAAAATGGAGAATAAGTGGAGAAAAAATGGAGAAAAAGTGGAGAAAAAGTGGAGAAAAAGTGGAGAAAAAGTGGAGAATAAGTGGAGTAAAAGTGGAGAAAAAGTGGAGAATAAGTGGAGAATAAGTGGAGAAAAAATGGAGAAAAAGTGGAGAAAAAGTGGAGAAAAAATGGAGAAAAAAATGGAGAAAAAGTGGAGAAAAAGTGGAGAAAAAATGGAGAAAAAGTGGAGAAAAAATGGAGAAAAAGTGGAGAAAAAGTGGAGCACCCTTTGGTGCCTTTCATGTGGCACTAAGGGGTGCTTAGCTTTGTATTTAGCCAAAAAATGAAAAAAAAAAATGACGTAGGGTTCCCCCTAGTTTTGTAGCCAGCTAGGGTAAAGCAAACGGCTGCAGCCTGCAGACCACAGCTGGCAACTTCACCTTGGCTGGTAATCCAAAACTGAGGGCACCCCACGCTGTTATTTTAAATTAAATAAATAATTTAAAAAAAAAACACGTAGGGGTCCCCCAAAATTGGATCACCAGCCAAGGTAAAGCAGACAGCTGGGGCCTGATATTCTCAGACTAGGGAGGTCCATGGTTATTGGACTCTCCCCAGCCTAAAAATAGCAGGCCGCAGCCGCCCCAGAAGTGGCGCATCCATTAGATGCGCCAATCCTGGTGCTTTGCCCCAGCTCATCCCGCGCCCTGGTGCGGTGGCAAACGGGGTAATATAAGGGGTTAATACCAGATGTGTAATGTCACCTGGCATCAAGCCCTGGGGTTGGTGAGGTCAGGCGTCTATCAGATACCCGACATCACCAACCCAGTCAGTAAAAAATAAAAAAATAGACGACAAACACATTTTTATTTGAAAAAACACTCCCCAAAACATTCCCTCTTTAACCAATTTATTAGAATGAAAAACAAATCCAGGTCTGGTGTAATCCAAGGGGTTGCCATGACGATCCACACTGTCCCAGTCAATGAAGAGCAGGATGTTCCCCATTGGCTGGGAGAGCAGTGCAGTGACCTGAGCTAACATCAATGGGTCAGCCCAGGTCACTGCAGGGCATGACAAGTGCTGCTGTCAGCGAGGTACATTACCTGCGCTGATCTCCAGCACTGCCGACCTGTCACTGAGTTCAATGACCGGCGCCTTCACACCAAGTATCGCGAGAGGACCGTGACGTCACCGCTAGTCAGTCTCGGGTCGGAAGCGAGAGGTGATGTGACAAGCGGCGGCCATGGAGGACAGTGACAGCGCTGAGGTCGGGATGGCGGGACTTCATCACCGCAGGTAAGCCGAGCGGGGCCATGTGTGCAGAGAGTGTGTGTGTGTGTGTGTGTGTGTGTATGTATGTATGTGTACATGCCGCGGGCAGGAGGGGGCGGAGCGAGCTGAGCGGGGAAGTGTGGGCTTCCTGCACGTAACTAGGATAAACATTGGGTTACTAACCAAAGCGCTTTGCTTGGATACCCGATGTTTATCTTGGTTACCAGCTTCTGGCAGGCTGCCAGCGATGGCTCCTGCACACTGTAGCTGTAAAAAGCCCTGCTTTTTGCTGCTAGAACCGTTCTCGAACGTATCTAGAACTATCGAGCTTTTGCAAAAAGCTCGAGTTCTAGTTCGATCTCGAACAGGCCCCAAAATCACTCGAGCCCCGAACTGGAGAACCTCGAACCGCGAACCGCGCTCAACTCTAGTTATCACTAATGTGTCAGGCCCCCTGCTAGCACCAGTTGCCTTCTCCAGGTTTCCTGCATTGACTACAGTGCAATCCCCATGTTGTTTCATTTTAAAGGTCTTTCTTTTATATCTTCCAAAGCGTATTATACAATCAAATCTTATTTTAGCAGTGTATTAGCTTTTAGCCCTTACCTTGGGGATGCGATGTGCTGGTAGGGTTTGATTGTGGTCAGTTTGCTGGGTTTCGACTAGGCAATCTTGTCCTGCTTTTGCATCTTTGTATTCATTTTTTCATTTTTCTTGTGATTTTTCTTGTTATTGCTTAAAATCCTTAACATTTTTGTCCGGTGTGCTTAGTATTCCGTCATATCTGTAGATTTCCGTATTATGTCCTCCAATCTGCTCATTATAAGGTATAAACTCTGGTTCAATCAGGAGCTCATCTTACAGTGTACTGCTCCTTCAGTGTCCAATGTCTCTCTCTCTTCTCTCTCTCCCTCTCCTCTCTCTCTTCTTTCTCTCTTCTCTCTCTCTTCTCTCTCTCCCTCTCCTCTCTCTTCTCTCTCTTCTCTCTCTCTTCTCGCTCTCTTTTCTCTCTCTTCTCTCCCTTTTCTCTCTCTCTCTCCTCTCTCTATCCTCTGTTTTCTCTCTCTTTTCTCATTCCCTCCCTCTCCTCTCTCTCTTCTCTCTCTCTCTCCCTCTCCTCTCTTCTCTCTCTCCCTCTCCTCTCTCTCTTGTCTCTCTCCCTCTCCTCTCTCTCCCTCTCATCCCTCTCCTCTCTCTCTTCTCTCTCTCCCTCTCCTCTCTCCTATCTCTCTCTTTTCTCTCTTTCTCTTCTCTCTCTCTTTTCTCTCTTTCTCTTCTCTCTCTTTCTCTTTCTCCTCTCTCTTTCTCTTTTCTCGCTTTCTCTTCTCTCTCTCTTTTTTCTCTCTTTCTCTTCTCTCTCTCTCTCTTTTTTCTTTCTCTTCTCTCTCTCTCTTTTCAAATTCAAATTTAAATTTAAATATGCTTTATTGGCAGGACCAAAATACAATTAGTGTTGCCAAAGCAAGAGAAATACAGTAAGTGTGGTGGGAGGAGATCAGGATTATGGGGAGTTGGGGGACACAATTTGGGCTCTGAAAGTCCATTTAGGGGCCTTATGTTCCCCTCAGCTTATGACATGTGGTGACATATTGGGCGGCGATCTCCACCATTGATTCCTCTTCCCCCAGTAGGAAGCAGAGTTTCATGTCCTCGTCCATGGATGGAAAATCCGGGGTATGGGTGGTAAATTTCTGGAAGTGGGAGGCCCTCAGTGCTGAGTATTTGTCACAGTGCAGCAGGAAGTGCGCCTCGTCCTCCAGAGCCCCCTGCTGGCATTGCTGGCACAGTCTGTTCTCTTGCGGCTTGTATATCTGTCGGTGCCGCCCTGTTTCCACCTCTAGGCTGTGGACACTCAGTCTGTACAGGCTCAGGGTCTGCCTGTCTTTGGGGTGGCGTAACCTTTCCAGATATGGAGTCAGAGTGTAGTGCCTCCGCACCTCCGCAGTGACCGGTAGATGGTGAGTTTCTGGGAGTTCTCTAATTCACTCTTCCAGTCCTCTATGTATTGCATCTTGCGGCTTTCTGAGATCTCTTTTATTTGGGCTTTTGTCAGGGTGTGTTGCAGGGCTTTATGATGGTAGGAGTTGGGGTTGCTGTTCTGTATGTGCGCCTGGTGTGATAGCGCCCTCTTGTGTATACGGAACCATAAGGGAAATCGGTCCAGCTCTGCCCGACAGGTTATGCTTGAGGTGCTGCGGTGAACTTGGAGGAGATATTTACAGAACTCCATGTAGAAGAATTCGGTTGGGCTGGAGTCCCACTTTGTGTGGTCTGGGTAGGTCACTGGGCCCCATACGTCGCTGCCATGTAGCAGTATAGGGGTGATGACGCTGTCAAATATCTTGAGCCAGACTCTCACAGGTGGTTTGAGGTGGTACAGTTGTCTTCTGAAGGCGTAGAAGGTTCTGCACGCTTTTCCTTTCAGGGCTTCTGCTGCTTGCTTGAGGCTCCCGTTATTGCTTAGCTCCAGACCGAGGTAGGTATAGCTGCTGGTTTTCTCCAGCGTGGAGCTATTTAATGTGAAGGAGGGAGAGTTTATTTTATTCTGGTTCTCTCTTTCTCTTCTCTCTCTCTTTCTCTCTTTCTCTTCTCTCTCTTTTCTCTCTTTCTCTTCTCTCTCTTTTTTCTCTCTTTCTCTTCTCTCTCTTTCTCTTCTCTCTCTTTTTTCTCTCTTTCTCTCTTCTCTCTCTCTCTTATCTATCTTTCTCTTCTCGCTCTCTTTTTCTTCTCTCTCTCTTTTCTCTCTTTCCCTTCTCGCTCTTCTCTCTCTCCCTCCCCTCTCTCTTCTCTCTCTCTTCTCTCTCTTCTCTCTCTCCTTTCTCTCTTTCTCTTCTCTCTTCCCTCTCTCTTCTCTCTCTCTCTCCCTCTCCTCCCTCTCCTCCCTCTCTTGTCTCTCTCCATCTCCTTTCTCTCCCTCTCATCCCTCTCCTTTCTCTCTTCTCTCCCTCCCTCTCCTCTCACTCTCCTATCTCTTTCTCTTCTCTCTCCCTTTTCTCTCTTTCTCTTCTCTCTCTCTTTTCTCTCTCTCTTCTCTCTCTCTTTTCTCTTTCTCTTCTCTCTCTCTCTTTCTCTTCTCTCTCTCATTTCTCTCTTTCTCTTCCCTCTCTCTTTTCTCTCTCTCTTCTCTCTCTCTTTTCTCTTTCTCTTCTCTCTCTCTTTCTCTTCTCTCTCTCTTCTCTCTTTCTCTTCTCTCTTTTCTCTCTTTCTCTTCTCTCTCTCTTTTCCTCTTCTCTCTCTCTTTTCTCTCTTTCTCTTCTCTCTCTATCTCCTCTCTCTCTCCTCTCTCTCTTCTCTCTCTCTTTCTCCTTTCTCTTTCTCTTCTCTCTCTCTTTTCTCTCTTTCTCTTCTCTCTCTCTTTTTTCTCTCTCTCCTCTCTCTTCTCTCTCCTCTCTCTCTTCTCTCTCTCCTCTCTCTCTTCTCTCTCCCTCCCCTCTCTCTCTTTTCTCTCTTTTATCTCTTTCTCTTCTCTCTCTTTTCTCTCTTTTTCTCTTTTCTCTCTTTCTCTTCTCTCTCTCTTTTCTCTCTTTCCCTTCTCGCTATTCTCTCTCTCCCTCCCCTCTCTCTTCTCTCTCTCTTCTCTCTCTTCTCTCTCTCCTTTCTCTCTTTCTCTTCTCCCTTCCCTCTCTCTCTTCTCTCTCTCTCACTCTCCTCCCTCTCCTCCCTCTCTTGTCTCTCTCCCTCTCCTCTCTCTCCCTCTCATCCCTCTCATTTCTCTCTTCTCTCTCTCCCTCTCCTCTCACTCTCCTATCTCTTTCTCTTCTCTCTCTCTTTTCTCTCTTTCTCTTCTCTCTCTCTTTTCTCTCTCTTCTCTCTCTCTTTTCTCTTTCTCTTCTCTCTCTCTTTCTCTTCTCTCTCTCTTTTCTCTCTTTCTCTTCTCTCTTTTCTCTCTTTCTCTTCTTTCTCTCTCTCTTTTCTCTCTTTCTCTTCTCTCTCTTTTCTCTCTTTCTCTTCTCTCTCTCATTTCTCTTTCTCTTCTCTCTCTCTTTTCTCTCTTTCTCTTCCCTCTCTATCTCCTCTCTCTCTATCTCCTCTCTCTTCTGTCTCTCTCTCCTCTCTCTCTTCTCTCTCTCCCTCCCCTCTCTCTCTTCTCTCTCTCTTTTTTCTCTCTCTCTTCTCTCTCTTCACTCTCCTCTCTCTTCTCTCTCTCCTCTCTCGCTTCTCTCTCTCCCTCCCCTCTCTCTCTTTTCTCTCTTTCTCTTCTCTCTCTTTTCTCTCTCTTTTTCTTTTCTCTATTTCTCTACTCTCTCTTTTCTCTCTTTCTCTCTCCTCTCTCTCTTCTCTCTCTCGTCTCCCTCTTCTCTCTCTCCTGTCTCTCCTCTCTCTCTCTTCTCTCTCTCCCTCCCCTCTTTCTCTCCTCTCTCCTCTCTCTCTTCTCTCTCTCTTCTCTCTATCCTGTCTTCTCTCTCTTTTCTCTCTCCTCTCTCTTCTCTCTCTCCTCTCTCTCCTCTCTCTCCTTTCTCTTCTCTCTCTTTTCTCTCTCTCCCTCTCGTCTATCTTCTTTCTCTCTTTCTCCTCCTCTCTCTCTTCTCTCTGTCCCTCTCCGCCCTCTCCTCTTTCTCTTGTCTCTCTCCCTCTCCTCTCTCTTCCTCTCATCCCTCTCCTCTCTCCCTCTCCTCTCTCTCTCTCCTATCTCTCTCCTATCTCCTTCTCTTCTCTCTCTTTTCTCTTTCTCTTCTCTCTCTTTTCTCTTTCTTTTCTCTCTCTTTCTCTATTTCTCTTCTCTCTCTCTCTCTGCCTCTTTTCTCTCTCTCCCTCTTCTCTCTCTCTCTCCGTCTTCTCTCTCTCTCCCTCTCCTCTCTCCCTCTTCTCTCTCTCTCTTCTCTCTCTCCCTCTTCTCTCTCTCTCTCACCCTCTTCTCTCTCTCTCCCTCTTCTCTCTCAAATTCAAAATTCAAATTCAAATATGCTTTATTGGCAGGACCAAAATACAATTAGTGTTGCCAAAGCAAGAGAAATACAGTAAGTGTGGTGGGAGGGGATCAGGGTTATGGGGAGTTGGGGGGCACAATTTGGGCTCTGACAGTCCATTTAGGGGTCTTAGGTTCCCCTCAGCTTATGACATGTGGTGACATATTGGGCGGCGATCTCCACCATTGATTCCTCTTCCCCCAGTAGGAAGCGGAGTTTCATGTCCTCATCCATGGATGGAAAGCCCGGGCTATGGGTGGTAAATTTCTGGAAGTGGGAGCCCCTCACTGCTGAGTATTTGTCACAGTGCAGTAGGAAATGCGTCTCGTCCTCCAGAGCCCCCTGCTGGCAGTGCTGGCACAGTCTGTTCTCTCGCGGCTTGTATGTCTGTCGGTGCCGCCCTGTTTCCACCTCTAGGCTGTGGGCACTCAGTCTGTACAGGCTCAGGGTCTGCCTGTCTTTGGGGTGGCGTAGCCTTTCCAGATATGGGGCCAGAGTGTAGTCCCTCCGCAGTGACCGGTAGATGGTGAGTTTCTGGGAGTTCTCTAATTCACTCTTCCAGTCCTCTATGTATTGCATCTTGCAGCTCTCTGAGATCTCTTTTATTTGGGCTTTTGTCAGGGGGTGTTGCTGACTTTGGCTGGACTGGCTGCCGGGGTTCCTGGCTTGCTCTGGGCTCCGGCTCAGCAGGGCTTTATGATGGTAGGAGCTGGGGTTGCTGTTCTGTGTGTGTGCCTGGTGTGATAGCGCCCTCTTGTGTATAGTGAACCATAAGGGGAATCGGCCCAGCTCTGCCCTACAGGCTATGTTTGAGGTGCTGCGATGGACTTGGAGGAGATATTTACAGAACTCCATGTGGAAGACTTCGGTAGGGCTGGAATCCCACTTTGTGTGGTCTGGGTAGGTCACTGGGCCCCATACCTCGCTGCCATATAGCAGTATAGGGGTGATGACGCTGTCAAATATCTTGAGCCAGACTCTCACAGGTGGTTTGAGGGGGTACAGTTGTCTTCTGATGGCATAGAAGGTTCTGCATGCTTTTCCTTTCAGGGCTTCTGCTGCTTGCTTGAGGCTCCCGTTATTGCTTAGCTCCAGACCGAGGTAGGTGTAGCTGCTGGTGTTCTCCAGCGTGGAGCCATTTAATGTGAAGGAGGGAGTGTTTATTTTGTTCTGGTTCCTCTTCTGAAACACCATGACTTTGGTCTTCTTTTGGTTGATGGGAAGCGCCCATGTGGTGCTGAATGTTTCCAGTACTGCCAGGCTATCTTGGAGGCCTCTTTCAGTTGGGGAGAGTAGCAGGAGGTCATCTGCGTACAGCAGGAACTTCACCTCTCGGTCATGCAGACTGATGCCTGGAGTGGGGGAGGACTCTAGAGCTGTTGCTAGTCCATTTATATAGATGTTGAATAGAGTTGGACTCAGGCTGCAGCCCTGTCTGACCCCACGGCCCTGTCGGAAGAAAGCCGTCCTCTTTCCGTTCACCTTCACGCTGCACCGGTTCTCAGTGTATGAGCTCTTGATCACGTCGTAGGTCCTGCCACCTATTCCGCTCTCCAGGAGTTTCAGGAACAGGCCTGGATGCCACACTGAGTCAAAGGCCTTTTTGAAGTCCACGAAACATGCAAATATTTTCCCCTGTTTTTTGTCGTGGACGTGGGTCTTGATGAGGCTTTGCAGGGTGTAAATGTGGTCCGTGGTGCGGTGGTTTGGCATGAACCCAGCTTGGCTTCTGCTGAGGACGTCACCCTGGGTGAGGAAGGCGATAATCCTTTTATTAATGATGCTGTTAAACAGTTTTCCCAGAATGCTGTTGACACAGATCCCTCTGTAGTTTGCTGGGTCATATCGGTCTCCATCCTTGTAGATGGGCGTTATGAGACCTTGATTCCAGCTTTGAGGGAAGTAGCCGGCACTCAGGACGTGGGTGAATAGTTTAGCCAGTGCTGCATGAATATCTGGGGAACTGTATTTGATCATCTCTGGCAGGATGCCGTCACTGCCCGCGGCCTTCTTAGATTTTAGCAGTTTGATTCTGTCTTTTATTTCCAGCACACTGATTGGTATGTCCAGAGGATTTTGAAAGTCCTTGATTGTCTCCTCCATGTCCCTCAGTTTAGTCATTATATGCTCTTGTTCTGGGGTTAGGTCGTCTTCTGGGATATTCTTGTAGAGGCCCTTGAAGTAGCTGTGCCAGATGTTGCCATTTTGAATGTGGAGGGTACTTTGCTTGGGACTTGTACCGATATGGCTCCATGTCTCCCAGAATGAGTTATCCTGGAGGGAGTCTTCGAGCTGCTGCAGTTTGTGGGAGATGTGCTTGTGTTTTTTCTCCTTGAGGGTTCGCTTGTATTGCCTCTGTAGGGTGTCATGGACCACTCTTAGCTCCTTGTTGTCTGGGTCTCTGTGTTTTTGATTTGAGGCTATCCTTAGGGAGTTGCGCAGTGTCTTGCATTCTTTATCAAACCATTTTTGGCCTTGTTTATTTGTAGGTCTCTTGGAGTTGGTCCTTCTGAGGCCTGCTAGCTCTGCCATGGTATATAGGATGTTATTAAAGTCGTTTACTGCCAGGTTGACCCCTTGCTGGTTTGATGTATAGGATTTTGTGTGAAAGTTTACAAGCAGCTCTTTAATCTCTGTTCTGTTGGTCGTGTTGGTGTATTCAATGGCTAACTGTTTGGACCACTTGAAGGATGGTGGCAAATTGTGGAGACCGCTCAAGTGGGGCTTTTGTGTGGGTGACTTGTCCGTGGATCTCAGGTACAGCAGTGTCTGGTTGTGGTCTGACATGTGGGTGTCGGGGGTGACTATGAAGGCATTCATGTTTGCTGGGTCCATGTCTGTTATGGCATAATCCACTACACTACTGCCCGTGTGGGAGTTTAGTGTAAATCTCCCTAATGAGTCCCCCCTGGTGCGCCCGTTCAGTATATGCAGCCCCAAGCTCCGGCACAGGTTCAGCAGTTTTCTGCCGCTTTTATTCACCACTCTGTCAGAGCTGTTTCTTGTTGTCTGTACTGAGTCTCTGTAGAAGGGCTCATCTCCCATGACGTATGTGTTTCCGTCAGGTGACAGGTAGTCCTTCTCTGTACCTGTCCTGGCGTTCAGGTCTCCACAGATGAGCACCTTACCTTTGGATTGGAATTGGGCAGCCTCCCTCTGAAGTTCCTCGTAGATGTCCAGCTTATAGTATGGGGATTCTGATGGAGGGATGTAGGCTGCGCAGAGGTAGATGTCCTGCTGAGAGGTGAGGATGGAGCTGCTTATCTGCATCCAGATATGGCTTTCTCCTCTCTCTCTCTCCCTCTTCTCTCTCTCTCTCTCCCTCTTCTCTCTCTCTCTCCCTCTTCTCTCTCTCTCTCCCTCTTCTCTCTCTCTCTCTCTCCCTCTTCTCTCTCTCTCTCCCTCTTCTCTCTCTCCCTCTTCTCTCTCTCTCTCCCTCTTCTCTCTCTCTCCCTCTTCTCTCTCTCTCCCTCGTCTCTCTCTCTCCCTCTTCTCTCTCCCTCTTCTCTCTCTTCTCTCTCTCCCTCTTCTCTCTCTCTCACCCTCATCTCTCTCTCTCCCTCTTCTCTCTCTCTCTCTCTCCCTCTTCTCTCTCTCTCCCTCTCTCTCTCTCTCTCCCCCTCTTCTCTCTCTCTCTCCCTCTTCTCTCTCTCCCTCTTCTCTCTCTCTCTCTCTCTCTCTCCCTCTTCTCTCTCTCTCCCTCTTCTCTCTCTCTCTCCCTCTTCTCTCTCTCTCCCTCTTCTCTCTCTCTCTCCCTCTTCTCTCTCCCTCTTCTCTCTCCCTCTTCTCTCTCCCTCTTCTCTCTCTTTTCTCCTCTCTTCTCTGTCTCTCTTTTCTCTCTCTGTCTTCTCTCTCCTCTCCCTCTCATTCATCTCACTCATCTCTCTCTCTCTCTCTGTGTCTCATCTCTCTCTCTCTCTCTCTCTCTCTCTCTCATCTTTGTAGCTGAATAATGTACTTCTGGTTTCTCTACTGCAATACAGAGGTCAAGATTACCAAATCTTCCTATGCTGTCCAGTATAGGCAGTGGCTCAATGGGTAGAGCTGCTGCCTAAGGAGAGATTAGTTGTCGAGTTCAAGTCCTGGCCATCCCGGTAAAGAATTTAATTTATTTTTAATTTTAAATAATTATTTATTTTTAATTATAATTTAATTTAATTTAATTATGCACTGAGGGGTGGAGGCGGATATCAGCTGTGCGCCGTGGGAAACACCTTTAAAATCAGATCAGTTCACCGAATGAGGCTGCATTGCTCTCTTTCCTCTCTCTTCTCTCTCTCTCCCTCTTCTCTCTCTCTTCTCTCTCTTCTCTCCTCCTCTCTCTCTCCTCTCTTTCTTCTCTCTCTCCTCTCTCTTCTCTTTTCTCCCTCTCTCTCTTCTCCCCCTCTCTCTTCTCCCTCTCTCTCTCCTCTCTCTCTTTTCTCCCTCTCTCTTCTCTCTTTCTCTTCTCCCTCTCTCTACTCCCTCTCTCCTCTCTTTCCTCTCTCTCTTCTCTCTCCTCTCTCTTTCTCCTCTCCCTCTCTCTCCTCTCTCTTTTCTATCTCTCTATCTCTCTGTCCCTCTCCTCTCTCTTCTCTCTCTCTTCTCTCTCCTCTCTCTTCTCTCTGTCTCTCTCCCTCTCCTCTCTCTCCTCTCTTTCTCCTCTCTCTTCTCTCGCTCTCTCTTCTCTCTCTTCTCTCTCTTCTCTCTCTCCCTCTCCTATCTCTCTTCTCTTTCTTCTCTCTCTTTTCTCTCTCTCTTCCTCGCCTTTCTCTTTTCTCTCTCTTCTCTCTCCTCTATCTCCCCTCTCTCTCCTCTCTCCTCTCTCTCCTCTCTCTCCTCTCTCTCTTCTCTCTCTCTTCTCTCTATCCTGTCTTCTTTCTCTTTTCTCTCTCCTCTCTCTTCTCTCTCTCCTCTCTCTCTCCTCTCTCTCCTTTCTCTTCTCTCTCTCTCCCTCTCGTCTATCTTCTCTCTCTCTTTCTCCCTCTCCTCTCTCTCTTCTCTGTGTCCCTCTCCTCCCTCTCCTCTTTCTCTTGTCTCTCTCCCTCTCCTCTCTCTCCCTCTCATCCCTCTCCTCTCTCCCTCTCCTTTCTCTCTCTCCTATCTCTCTCTCCTATCTCCTTCTCTTCTCTTCTCTCTTTTCTCTTTCTCTTCTCTCTCTTTTCTCTTTCTTTTCTCTCTCTTTCTCTCTTTCTCTTCTCTCGCTTTTCTCTCTTTCTCTTCTCTCTCTCTTTTCTCTCTCTTTCTCTTCTCTCGCTTTTCTCTCTTTCTCTTCTCTCTCTTTTCTCTCTCTCTTTCTCTCTTCTCTCTCTCTCTTATCTATCTTTCTCTTCTCTCTCCCCTCTCTCTCCCCTCTCTCTCTCCTCTCTCTCCCCTCTCCCTCTCATCTTTGTAGCTGAATAATCTACTTCTGGTTTCTCTACTGCAATACAGAGGTCAAGATTACCAAATCTTACTATGCTTTCCATTACTGGCAGTGGCTCAATGGGTAGAGCTGCTGCCTAAGGAAAATTAGTTGACGAGTTCAAGTCCTGGCCGTCCCGGTAAAAATTATTTTAATTTATTTTTAATTTTAAATTATAATTATTATTTATTTATAATTTAATTTAATTATGCACTGAGGGGAGGATGCGGATATCAGCTGTGTGCCGTGGGAAAGACCTTTAAAATCAGATCAGTTCACCGAATGAGGCTGCATTACTCTCTCTCCTCTCTCTCTCTTCT